>NW_017308796.1:57967-69328 GCF_000935625.1 Nanorana parkeri | reverse complement strand
CAGGTGGATTAGACAGGTGATTGTCTGCATCTATAAGTCGGAGGGAAAGGAGTTACCCCTTTCAGTTAAGGCCCATTCAACCAGGTCATTGTCCACTTCATGGGCAGAAAGAGCTGGGGCATCAGTGGAGCAGATCTGCAGGGCAGCTATCTGGTCAAAGCAGGACACTTTCATCAAACACTACCGAATTGAAGTCCTGTCCCAGCAAGATCTGGCCTTTGGCAGAAAGGTGCTTCAAGCAATTGTCCCGCCCTAGAGAGGTAGGCTTGTATTTTGTGTACTTGTTTATCCTCTCAGGTTGCTGTCCTGGAAGATGATTGGGGAAATGTTCCGTTAGACTTACCGGTAACGGTATTTCTAGGAATCTTCCAGGACAGCAAGCCTACTTCCCACCCGGAATGATGTATGGTATGTTATTTATTGTTGGGTTGTCCCCTCGTTTACTGGGGTGGTAGTCTACTTTTATCACAACTGAGGTACGAGGGGAAGGGGAGGGGCTTTTAACTGTTTTGCTAATTGTGTTTCCTGTAGAAGGTGGAACCAATCATCTCTCAGGTTGCTGTCCTGGAAGATTCCTAGAAATACCGTTACCGGTAAGTCTAACGGAACATTTTTTTGCTTAGGGCCGCTACTTGGCGTTGTCCGATGTGGTAATTTCCACGATGCTCAGGGCGCGCAAAGCGGTTTCTAGGAACATATACCATCGCACGTGGAGGGCCTATTTTGCCTTCTGTGAGGCTGTGGGACTCTGTCTCCACGTTTGTTCTTGATCAGCAGAATTCCTGCATTTTTGCAGCGCGGTGTGGCTCAAGGGTTGGCCTTGAGTACGGTGAAGGGCCAAATTTCTGCATTGGCTGCTTTTCCAGCAGCCCTTGGCGTCTAACGCTTTAGTTCGCACCTTTGTTCAGGTGGTTACGCGTGTTGCTCCTCCGGTCCGCTCACCTTTGGCGCCGTGTGATTTGAATTTGGTACTTTTGGTGTTGCAGGAATCTCCCTTTGAGCCTCTGCGGGAGATTCCGCTTCTGTCTTTGTCCCAAAAAGTGGCCTTTTAGGTTGTCATCACTTCCGTTCGACGGGTGTCTGAGTTGGCTGCCTTGTACTGCAGTCACCGTTGCTTCTTCTTTTTAAAAGTACGAGGCTGTTCTACTTTCTCGACCGGCCTTCCTGCCTAAGGTTGTGTTGGCGTACCATCTGAATGAGGGCTTGGTCTTGCCTTCTCTGTGCCCGATGCCGGTTCATAGGAAGGAAAGAGCGCTGCACTGTTTGGATGTGGTTCACACTTTATGTTTATCTGGTAGCTACGGCTTCTTTCCGTGAGTCAGATTCATTGTTCGTGCTCACGGAGGGCCCCCGTACGGGCCGCGCCGTGTTGGCGGCTACCATTTCTCAGTGGATTCGTCATGTTGTTGTTCAGGCGTACGCCGTTAAGGGGCGCCAGCCTCCCTTTACTGTCACTGCCCATTTTACTCGGGCTGTTGGGGCATCTCGGGCCTTCCGCCATGGTGTTTAAGTTTCTCAGGTTTGTAAGGCACGCTACTTGGTCTTCCATTCACACCTTTGTCAAGTTTTATAAGGTGGATGTTACTGGAGACTTGTCAGCAGGTGGGGGGTTGAGCCACCAGCAGGGGCCACCCATAGGCTGTCTTTGTCTTTTTGTTGTGTGCCTAGCGTCCTTCTCATGCAGGTGGCGATATACCCTACAGTACAGGATCTACGATCTGTCGCCCTGTGTCCTTCAATGAACGGAGAGAAAAGTATTTTATGATGAGTACAAAAATCCTATTTTCTCTAATTCCTAGCTGCTTCTTGCCACCTGGGCAACCCCAAGTTGAAGAGGTTGGAAGGTGAAGATTAACGCCTATGACCACATCACCCTGAAAGCGCCCGATCTCCTCTGATCTGAGAATTAGCAGGGTGGGGTTTTGATAGTATTTGGATGGGAGACCGCCTGGGTATACAAGGTGCTGTAGCCTTTTTTCTTCAGTTCCGAGCTGCTTCTAGCCACCTGGGCAACCCCAAGTTGGAGAGGTTGGCAGGAGGTGAAGATTTGCAAACATTTGTGTAGCAGATATGATTGCAGCAGACCATAGATGGCCAGATTCGGGAGACAATCTCAAATTGAAACAGTTGATGCAATCATATAAAGATCCCTCAGTCAAGGAAAAAATGTAGCAGGTTTGTTCAAAGATATTGAAGTAGATGTACAAGGAAATGATCCGCCACCACAAAAACAATATAAATTACCTCCAGAGCCCATGGAACCAGTATCAATTGTCATAAAAGAGTTTCTTCAGCAAGGGGTTATTAGGAAAGCCAATTCTGTGACTAACAATCCACTCTGGGTTGTAGCTAAAAGAGATGACCCTAGCTCATTCAGACTCTTAATAGATCTCAGAATGTTGTATAAATATACCCCAAATTGTGCCCCAATTGTTGCTGAAACACCAGATATCATGTCAAGATTGAATGCAAAAGCAAAGGTGTTCTCTGTAATTGACATTGCAAATAGTTTTTTTTCAATACCTCTGACAAAGGGTTGTCAATACAAATTTTGCTTTTACATTTCAAAATGAGCAATATGTATTTACAAGATTGCCACAGGGACTACATTTACGCCCTACTGTATTTCATCAAGCATTGGCTAAAGTTTTGTCAAAATTCTCAAGACCAGATTGTCTATTGCAATATGTAGATGATATATTACTAAGTACAGAAAGTCAGGAACACCATTTAATCCTTTTAAAAGAGTTGCTTACTCTTCTGCATGATGCAGGTCTTGAGCTTAATACACGTTAAGTTCAGCTTAAATTGAGGTTACATTTTTTGGGGTCCTGATCAGCCCTGGGAAACAAAACCTCTGCATGAAAGGATTGAAGCTATAACTTTACTTCCTGTGCCAACATAATTCAAAACCTTGGGATTTTTGAACTATTCCAGAGATTTCATTGTCATTTTCTGAAAAGGCAAGACCCTTGCATGATTTGTTGAAATATCTGCAGGGACCGGCATGTCCCAGCCTCTTCCTCATAACAGGGCTGTAATCTGCCCAGCCCCCGCCTCCCACGAATCCGAAAAAGGGCATCAGCCCTCAACAAAAATTGCGCCCGATCGTCGGTCGAAACTGTGCATGCGCAAACGAAACGATGTTGAACGCGATGACGTCAGCGATCCAGCTAGTAAAAATCACAGAGAGAGAGCCACGGCGCCTAAGAAGCAGCCACCACGGAGGCTGAGAGGAATTGAAAGACGGATCAAAAGGGTAAGAAACTGAGACAGGAGAGGGGAAGACTGGAAAACGAAAAGGGAGAGAAACAAAAGGCAAAAAGGACACGAGAAAGACCTGTTGCACATTACACAGGGGCCCTCGTCGGCATTCATACACTTGCGAAGAGGACACCGCTCCCCAATGCACATTAATCTCCCCCGGCCAACAGCCGGCGAGATCTCTGCGCATAGTGGTCGCGTCTCCACATTCATAGGAAGATATCCACTCCATAGGTTATTATGAAGGTGTTCATTCACCCCGGCCACGTTCCATAGAGCATAACCCAGAAAACCTGACACTGAGAGACATGATGACAATATTCACATATAAAATTTTACTAAGAACACATCCTAATAAAAACGTCCACATTAGTCCAAATAAAATTTCCACGACAAGCATATAGTAAAGAAAATGATGAATTGTCTATTGGCAATAGGACAGCTGACACTTTGTTTGTGAAAACTGGATTTTGTGTCGTGACTTAAATGGGATTCTGTGTCCTGTAATACCGAAACACTTACAGGTAGAATTCACAAAATATAATCATGAAAGTTTAGGTCACATAGGTACACAAAGATTGTTGGAAATTCTCAAAGAGAAATTTTACTGGGAGAAAATGGAAGAGACAGTAAATAGTGTAACTCAGTCATGTTTCAACTGTGCTCATGTGAACTCCAGACAAAAAGGACAGAAGCCTCCTTTATGAAGAACTCCAACTGCTAATGGACCATGGTCCACACTGTAGAAATGAATATACGCTTTATGCGCATAGAAATCCGCTGCGCTAAAAAGCACAGTTCTCGACTCTTTTTGTATAATTTTGAGCGCGCTCATCGGTCCCAAGTAAAACCAGATACTCACTATTGTCACGTTGGATGCCCTGTAGAATTCCTATCTAATGCATTGAGATCCGTTTTTTTATAATGCTAGTGCATGTGAACTCCGTGCACACTAGTTAGACCATTTGCAACAGAGTTCTTGCCAAAACACTACATAAAGGAAACAGCGTGTTTGACTATGGACGCCGCTCTGACCAGACTCGCACACATGCTCTCGCCGTTACCACTGGCGCAAATTCTATTCAGCATTGCTCGGTGAGCAATGTCCAATAGGATTATACTACGATTCCTGTGAATGTGAGTTTATCTGCAGGGGCAAAGCCATATTATTTCCAGTGCGATGATGAGACGCACCAAAAAGACACAAGCATATGTTCCTTTCATAAAGGCAGATATGTATTCAAAATTATACCGCGTCCCTAAAGCAAATGCACCCACGCCAAGCGAAAAAATCTGCACATTACGCAGAGGGGCCCTCACCGGCCTCCATACACTTTCAAAGAGGACACCGCTCTGCAATGCACATCAATCTCCCCCGGCCAACAGCCCAGTGCATAGCACATGGACCATTCGCCGGCGGAGATCTCTCCGCACAGTAGCCGCGTCTCCACATCCATAGGAAGTTATCCACTCTAATGGTTTATCCTCAGTGCTGATTAATCCCGTCCATGCTCCATAGAGCAAACCTGACACTGAGAGACATGATGACAATATTCACATATACAATATACTAAAAACACATCCTAATAAAATTTCCACAACAGTCCCTCCTCTGTCATATGCTTCCCAGTGTCCCTCGATGAATCTTGATCTTTTTCTTTGTGGAAATTCAAAAAAAACGGTCCCTCTTGTATACGCCAAGTGGTTTAAGTCCTGAATCCATAAAGCAAAACAGAAGATGGAAAACAACGGAAAATCAATGTTGACACGTAGACTCTATCCTTCGGGAGGTGACTCAGAGGGAGGACATGAGGTGGTGGGTCGCGCTGGTCGCCGGTCGATTTGGAATCCTCTGCCTCTGGTACATGGGTTGGTCTTCAGGTCTTGTAGTCTTCTGCTTGGGCTTTGGTGACTCGGTCGATTAGACAACAGAAATATCTCACTCCGGTGTATAGAAGGAGTAGAAACAAAAACACCATAAGTATATATACTCCTATTTCCTTTAGCCAGGATCCAATGGAAAACAAGAAATCGCCAAAACCTCCCAAAGCCTTAAAAGGATTCCAATCCTCACTAGCTATAGCTGTAGCTCTGCCTTGCAGGGCGCTAACCTTATCCATATGGGCTTTGACCATGTCACTGGTGTCGGCTATCTAGGTAGAACAGTCCTCTCCTATAAATTCACAGAAACCCTCCTTGGACGCTAAAAGATAATAAAGTGCCATCTTTTCCTGCAGTAGCAGAGTCTTCATCTGTCATTGTTCCTGGGTGATCTCCCTCACTGCCTCAACGGTTTCATTGAACATCTCATCCACTATGGACGAGCTTCACTAGGACGCATGAACCTCTCACATTAGGGGGATTCCCCTTTTAAGCGGTTAAACCGCATAGGAAATAGTAAGGACCCGTCAACACCGCACAAGAAGAATTTCTCTGACGGTCACGGGCATCCAGTAGTAACTGAATAGACTGGGGGATTGCTTCCTGAGTTTGAACATCACACCCTTCTTTCCAGCAGATGTAATCTGGTCTATTGGTGTCATTAAAAAGAGATGGGGTTTCGTTAGTGAGATTGACTGTTATACCTTTATTACAAGTGGTGGATCCCACAAATCTACTTCCCTCACCAAAATAAAGGTCAAAGCATACCTCTAAACTGACTAGCTTTTCCAGATATCCATACGGGATTAGCAAGCGAACGGCAGGAGCCAGAGCTAATGTTAAAACTAGACATGTGGACCAGCAAAAAAATTTGTTTAGTTTAGTTTCGTTTTGAGTCGGATTTTGTATATTTCATTTTTCGGATTCGGGTCTGCAATTGAATTCATTGCGGGATTCGGATTCGGACGAAATTTGTTAGCAGTAGTAGTTTTTCGGATTTGGGTCCACAAATGAATTCGGATTCGGACGAAATTCGTTAGTGGTAGTCCGGTCGAAATTTTGTTTATTGGACGAAGTTTCGTTAGCAACAAAGTAACATTAGAATTTTTTTTTTTTTTTACAGTCTGCAGAAGATGGAAAAAAAAAAAAAGTGAGGTTCCCCCCCAATTCATACCTGACCCTTTAGGTCTGCTAGGAATGTTAGGAGGGACCCTCCCCCTAGTTAAAACAAAAAAAAAGTGCGTGGGGCTCCCCCCAAAATCCCTACCAGATGCCACCCTCCCCCCTTGTGAATGAGTAAGGGGTAATTGCACCCCTATACATTCACTAAAGGGTTAATTCAAATAGTTAGTAAAAAGTCCAGACTTTTAGATAAAATCCTTACCTAGGAATTTTATCTAAACCTTGCCTATAAAATCTTTAGATCTTAAAACGTTTCTGGCCACGCCGGTGTCAATGAGGCAAGGGAGGGGATATTTTAGTTCCATGATAAATAAGTTAATGTGGGCTGACACCGATCTGCCAACGTCCTATGATGAATCATAGTCGTTGTCGGCCATTCCTACAAGCGGAGTCGCTAGATCGTGAATGGGGCCTAAGTCGCTGGATCGTCCGGGATAAACTGCCAATTACCCCATGGACCAGCTTGTTCATCTGGACAGTCAGGTCTCATATGGCCTCTCCTTCCACACCCATAGCAAACCGGTACCTTAATTATCGTTGGAATGGGAAGGAGAGGCTTCAGATGTTATAGACCAGTGGTGGCGAACCTATGGCACGCGGGGCCCTCTCTGCTGGCACGCGAGCCCAGGTTCAGGGGCTACCAATGCAAATAGATCCGACCGACCCGGATCGCCTCAGTACGCGATCCGGGCCAGTCACAATCAGACAGCGGCGGCTGCTCCCATGAGAGATGCAGAGATGAGAGACCCCATGGATGCAGCCCACCTCCCTGCAAAACAGGTAAGCAGGAGAGGGGGCAATGTTTTATTTATTTATTTTTATTAGTAGTTCTGTGTGTGTGTAATGTGTGTGTTTTAATAAGTGTGTGATGTGTGTGTTTAATTACGTGTGTATGTGTTTTATTAAGTGTATAAATGTTTGAATATGCGTGTTTACCTATTTTGCCTAAGGCCCCATTCACACTGTGCATAAAATCCCGCTATTTCGCGCATTATCGCGCAAAGTCACCAGCCAATGTTATTCAATGGAGCTTAATGTAATGTACAGCTCCATGTTGCCCGTCGCTGTCGCTTCAGCAGGACCCTTTTTCCCGCGGATGTTGCACCATTTTTCTATTTTTGAATGCAGCCCGACGGTGAAGGTCGTGTGATCTTTGCTGGAACGTCGTCCCGAACAATCGCGCTATCCCGGCCCCGCTTGTAAGGTATGTCGCTTCATGTGAATGGGGCCTAAGGCAGAGATGTTGAACGTTTGTTAAACCCGAGCGCCCGAACTGCAATACAGTGCTAAACTTATTTTCAGCGCTGGCACTTTGAGGTAAATCAATTGATTTTGCGTCGCAGTTTGGGCACTCGGGTTCAAAAAGGTTCGCCATCACTGTTATGGACGGAGATTGAGGTAGACAGACAGTGTGAGAAGATGGATCCTGACTAGAATCAAGCTTTGTGCTACAAGATGGAAAAGCTAGAGAAAGAGGGGTAGCAATAGTGGGACCAGCAATAGCAGGGGTTTAAGGAGAGACAACAGTAGTTTCAGCATTAGAGGATCCAGCCTATCTTAGCAGGGTTAGCCCAGAGAGGGCTTCCTCTGCTTCACTTACTGGATCACCACATTCGGCTATCCCTTTAGGCCAGGTATACATAATGCAGTTCTTCCGGACTGAAATCGCCCTCTGTACACCCTGCCAATTTACCATTATAGACTTTTGAAACCATATCTGAGCTATATTTAAGGTCCCTGATGCCTGTAGCCTGGGTCTAAACTGGGTGATGAGTTTCTCCCACCTCCAGGCACCAAAGGTCCCCTCCAAGGGAATGCACCAAGCTGTTCCACAGGACCATTCATGCCACACTTTAAGGGGTTTCATGGCCTGAACCCCAAACCCAGACCTCATGTACTGAGAGGCTGTGTGACTGTGGGAGGCCTCATTTTTCCCTCCCTAATATGGATGGCCCATTGCCCATGACGATTTGAACAGGCTATTTACAGTAACTCTGCGTCAAGAGTACCCTTGCACCAACCTTTAGGAGCAGTATCGCCCGGTGACTACTCTCACGGTACCGGCTTGCCTCCAAATTCCGATTATTGTACACGGCCCAATGCCGGCCAGCTACAAACTAAAACCACGACGGTATGTTAACATCTATCCAGCACATTTAGTACCACACACAACTCTGACTATTTTACACGGCCTACTGTTGAGGGGGAGGGGGGGGGGCTTAGAATCCACTCCTCCCTTTGTATGCTAAAACAGACGTGTCCCGATCTCCCGCTTATATGGCAGCGGACCATCGTCCACAAGTTTGTTTTAACCCTACTCTGTGTCGTAAGGCAGCCCCAGAATACCATGAAGATCCTCCGCTATACAATACAATGGCTTCAGTCTATTTCTAGATGTAACAACTACTATGGGGATGCCGTTTTATCGTCTACTCACAGAATGTACAATATCTCCACCTGAAAACCGCACAGGAAGTGATATCTCCACTAAGTACGCGCAAATCAGCACAAAACCAAAATGATTCCACTGGAAAAATAAATCCAATGTAAAAATGGACTAATTACACTCAACACTGAATTTGACCAGAAATTACAATAAAAAATAAAAAGTTTACACAAAAACTTATAAAAAGACAAAATAACTACCCTTTGCACAAACAGACATTTGATGCAAAAACAAACTAATTGCTTTCAATAGAGACCAAAACTCAGTTAAAAATGAACCAGCTCCACCTAAAACTGAATTCCCTGTTAACAACTGCAGTAACAAAATGAATACTACCAAAAAACAAAATTTAGTTGAAAACCGCAACAATAATACTAAAACTGCCTTTTAATACTAAAACCCAATAATTATACTTGAATTATAAAATTCAACAACAAAATGGTGGCACAGCCACATGGCTCTTATTGCAAAAACAAAATGGTGGCACAACCACATGGCTCTCAGTGCAAAAATAAAATGGTGGCACTGAGATCTAGTAAAAACACAAAAGGTTACACTAATAAGGTTACACTAATAAATTAGTTTTAGTGCATAGAAAGCAAAAACCGCATCAATTTTACACTAAACTGATTTCCAGGCCAAAAGCGAATAGATTTCCGCTTAGCGATGAATCTCAAACTAATAATAGAATAACTGCGCTCAGTATAACACTATACTGCCAAAACTTACACGGACCGGAATTCTACCATTAACAAGGTAAATTCGCTTCACACAAGAACCCGACTATATAACAAAATACTGACCACACATCTAACATGCACATCAGCTCTTTACACAAACACTCTAATGGTCACCACACACGTCACAATCTGACCATACAATCTTTGTACAATCAACTTCAGATCCACCAAAACTACGCAACCCGAGCACCTACCTAGTCCATACAATCAATCTGCATCCAATCAGGCATGCCCCTGCACCACACAGCTGCTGGTAGATCCAAAGGAAACTGCACAATCAGACTGTAGGATGTGTGTTGAGCTTAAGTTGCATTGACTGGGGCCCTGTAGAGGACAGCAGTACAGGCTTTCTCCTCAATCAATACCACTACCCCAAGTACCAAATATTAAACTAAAAACCCCGAAATTATACAAAAAGAGCAGAAACAAAATAAGGTTCTTTTGCTGAGCAGAGCTTACCTGACACAGCGGACAGAGAAAGCAGATTCTGGCTTCAGAAGAACAAAAAATTTCAAAAGTTGATATAAAGTTTCTTACCCAATGGCCGGCCTTTTGTTGTACTGAACCTAAATCAGCCCCCTCCTCCTCTGGTCCACTGGGAAGCAAACTCAGTCGGCTCCTTAATAATCCTGGTTCACCATTATGTTATAGAAATTTATATACGCTTTATGCACAAAGAAATCCGCTGCGCTAAAAAAGTATAGTTCTCAGCTCTTTTTGTATAATAATTTTGAGCGCGCTCAAGCAAATAAATCTGCACATTACACAGGGGCCCTCACCAGCATCCATACACTTGCAAAGAGGACACAGCTCCGCAATGTACATCAACCTCACCTGGCCAACAGCCCAGTGCATAGCACATGGACCATTCAACAGGGAAAAATGGATTGAGATATGCTTTTATTGTAGTTGATGTGTTCTCAAAATGGGTTGAGATATTGTCTGTTCGCAGAGATGATGCATTGACAACTGCAAAAATGTTAGTTCTTCATGTTTTTCCAACTTGGAGGATCCCAGTCAAATGTGTTTGTGATAAGGGGACACATTTTACAGGTGAAGTCATGCAGGCAATGTGTACAATTCTAGGTATACAACAGAAATTTCATGTACCTTACCACCCCAGTCGGCAGGTATCGTTGAGAGACTGAGCCGTACAATTAAAGGTCGGATTGCAAAAATGTTGCTAGACAGAGGAAATACATGGGTTGATGCTGTACCTTTTGTTCTGATGAGTATCAGAAGTACTACAGCTACAGCAACACAGTATTCACCTTTTGAATTAATGACAGGAAGAAAAATGCCACTTGTGTTCCCACATGAACCTTTTTTGTCCACACCACAAAAAGATGCGATAGCTAAGACAACATGGTTACAGATGTTGCAAGACAATTTGGATACTATTTTTTGCCACATGCTACATCTCGTGGCAAAGTAATTGGGAGGGTCCTTCTTAAATTCTGGGCACACTAATACAAGTCCAAAGACCTCTAAATTCAAAGAAAAATGCTTGTAGACAACAAAAGATATGGGTTCACACTCAGAGGCGACTCTTTAATTAGGCGAGTTAGGCGGCCGCGAGTTAGGCGAGTTAGGAGGCCTTGCATGCATAAGGGCCTCGCGGCTGCCTAACTCGCCCGATCTACAGCAGAGCTAGTTTAACCCACGCCACCCGTGTCCCTCCTGCAGGACTGCTGCTAATGCAAGGCAGGACCAGGAGAAATGGTAGCCTCCCTGCATAGAAGCGAGTACAGCCGAATAGAGTGGGATAGATTTCTGGTCCGGCTGTTTTACTGTCTGCCCTGGCCCCGTCCCCTGTTCTGTGCTGCAGTGAGGGGATTCTTCAGGGGT
>NW_017308796.1:30806-57472 GCF_000935625.1 Nanorana parkeri | reverse complement strand
GTGGTTGAGGTTTTTTTTTCCTCTTCACCCTGTCCCAATAATTGTTTAATGGTCCCTAAGTACAATACACAGCTGCGTGTCAGCAATCTAAAAAAAACTTTGCGACTCATGTCTTTTTCCGCAGGTATTTAGGCTCCATTCACATATAGAGTTTGCGTTTCCTGCACTACACTATTTTGGGGGCCGCGCAATAGCCTGAACAATGTGCATTAAAGTGCATTGTTTTTTCTGTTTCAATGTGGGCGGACAGTCGCTCCAGTGCGAATGGACCGTAAATCTACTTACTATCTCGTTCATAGTGTGTAAGCTCCTCTGGCGCAGAGACTGATGTGACTGGCTCAGTGTTCTCTGTACAGCGCTATGATATGTCAGAAATATATATATGTGTAATAATAGTGTGTGAGTGTGGGGGGACATTAGAGTGTCTGCTCCTCTGGTGCAGAGACCGCCGGGGGGGTTGGGGGGCTAGTTTGTTCCTTCGGTCCATCACTGTTTTTGCTGTTGGTAATAAGTGCGGTCCTGGCCTCCCCTACCCTGTAACTTGGTACCTTCCTATACATGCAGGAAGGGGATTTTTAGGAGGCGGAGCTTGGCCTGTAGCAGGCTTTACTAAAGAGCGATCAGGGAGTGGAGCAGAGTCACTTGAGTGATAAGGTAAGTGTTTTAGCAGGCCGACGATGGGGGTGGGGGAGGGAGAGCCTGCAGTCCTGTACTGAGATACAGACATGAAGTAACATGGACGGGAGGCAGAGTTAATTCACTATAGGTGTGGTGATGTCATTGCATGTGTGCAGCTATGAGGGCAAATCTCGGGTGGGTGCTGGTCTGTTTGCATTGGTTCTGGTCTGAGATCTGCAGTGCACAGCTGCTGGTCTGAGGTCTACCGTGGAATGGTTCTAGTCTGATGTATACTATGCAATGGTTCTGGACTGAGGTCTTCAGTTCATTGGTACTGGTCAGAGGTCTGCTGTGCAATGGGTCTACAGTGTTTTGGTGTTGGTCAGAGTACTGCTGTGCAATGGGTCTGCAGTGTTTTGGTGCTGGTCTGAGGTCTGCTGTGCATTGGTGCTGCTCAGAGGTCTGCCATGCAAAAAGTGCATTGGTTCTGGTCTGAGGTCAGCTAAAAGTAAGATCCTACAGGCCAGACATAGCACAACTGACCCATGAAATGCGGACACATGGATCACACTACAACTGTAAGATCAGTTTACTTTTCAGCACGTATAAATATGAACGTGTTTTGTGTTTGCACCAGTTATTCAGTTTTTTTCACCTATATTTGTGCTGCTAATGGCAAGGTAAACGCATTATAATAATTAGTGACTTTCTCCTCTCTCCTTGCTCTCTCCCCTGGCTGTCTCTCCTCTCTCTCCCCCGGCTGTCCCTCCTCACTCTCTCCCCTGGCTGTCTCTCCTCGCTCTCTCCTCTATCTCCTCTGGCTCTCTTTTCTGGCTGTCTCTCCTCGCTCTCTCCTCTGGCTCTGTTTCCTGGCTGTCTCTCTTTTTTTCTTTCTGCTTGCTGTCCCTCCTCCCTCTCTCTTCTCCAACAAAAATATTGCCATGCAGCGCTAGAGTGTTTGGGTTTGCCTTAACCACTTGAAGTCCGGGGTGTTAAACCCGCTTCCCATCCAGGCCATTTTTCAGTATTCAGCACTGGGATACTTTGACTGACATTTATTCCGTCATGCAACGCTGTACTGAAATTAATTTTATACCCTTTTTTTGGGGACAGATAGAGCTTTATTTTGGTGGTATTTAATCACCACTGCGGTTTTTATTTTTTACTATATTAAGGAAAATTTACAGAAATAAAAAAAAAACTGTTTCCCCTATATTAAATTCTAAAACATTTATTATTACCCAATTTTTTGGTAAAATATAAAAGACGGGATCACGTCGGGTAAAAAGACACCAAACATGTCAAGCCTTAAAATTGCGCACGCGCGCAAAACCTCAAAAAACTACATTGCCCAAAATTGTCCATAGGCGACGCTTTAAAAGCTTTTACCGCTCATCAGTTTAGTGTTATCAGTAACAAAATTGTGGGCGGTCAACAAAAATTGCGTCATACAACCGATCGGCTGCTATAGAGCTGCTGATCGGTTGTATGTGAAACAGCCGTTAACGGCTGTAAAAACGAGCGGGTCTTTCCTGCCCGCGCGCACGAGCAGGAAAAAAATGCCATCTGGAGACAGCAACCCGCTGATGCGATTCCGCCCTCCGTCCGATTTTTCTTAACGGGCGGACGGCAAGAGGATAAAGAAAAGATGGCAACCCTAATCAGCTAACCTCCCAGTGACATGGGGCTAGCATAAGGCTGCATAGGCAGCCGCCTGTGGGCACCAAGGGGGGCTGGGTGTAGGTGGGGGCCTCACTATTGAGTTTCGGCTAAGGCCTCACAAAGTCTAGAGCCGCCTCTGTTCACACTGATCAATGCACATTGTTTATGCCTAGATAATGATACTGAATTTCTTTTTACCGAAGTGAATCATGAACATCTAGAATGGGGAAGGCAACAAACCCCAAGAAAAGAAGAAAATCTCACCAAAACAATAAAGTAATGAGAGATGTACATAGAGAAAGAAAATGAACATTACAAGACTTTTTTTTTCTTTGATAACTGTATTGACTATAATGAAATGTGTAATAATGTTTTCAAGACAAGCAGAAGTCAACATCAACAAGACTGATTCTCTGAAGACTTACAGAAGGAAAACGTAAAGATTTCCAGATATAGATAATTTCTATTTTGCTCACAGTGGTAATATAGAACTAAATACAAGGATAGAATCAAAAACAGATTTTGTTAAAATGCAAGGTTCTTATGTGCATAATAATAATAATACTGGTACATGGGAATGCGGTTTAGCAAGCTTGGCATTTTGGTATGTAGTTTTAGAATTACCTAAAGCAACACTCAATTGTTGTTTTATCAACTACAATATACAGATTTTGCTATTGATGGAAAAAGTTCAGAGCTGGAGCAATTAGATCTGTCCTTTTTGTTTGCATTTCCAAACCATTAGTGTTAATGTATTATGTATTATGTATATTAATCCAAGTATGTTTGATTTTTTAGAGTGAAAAAACTTTATAATGTAATCAAAGTAGAAATTAGGAAGGGAGAAAATATTTTGAAAGAACTTATTAGAAGAAAGGTTACTTCTGACACTCTCTTAGGTTCAGAGGACATCACATCTGGAAAAAAGCCGGTTTAACTGATATGACCTCCTGCTTTCTATGTATGGGACTTTGGAATAGGCAGACATCCATATTCTTTGTCTTTGAAATCTAAGAGCTATGTCAGAACATGAGAATACAGCTGTTAAAGTATGTCAAATTCGTCTTGAATCCTCACACAGACGCTTCCATTGTGAGAAACTTCTTCTAAAGACACACAAGGTGATATTCAGAGTGCACTAACTCTGCATTAACGTTGAACTATATTTTTTAATTATCTATTTGTTCATTTTTTTTGCTATATCATTGTATACTGTTGACTTTACGCTATATAATTAAAGTCATACGTTTTTAATAATAATAATAATCTCCTTAAGACACTTAGAAATATTTTCTTGAATGACACTTACATTTTAACATTGTGCAACCTTTGGATGGGTGGATGAATGCTGTGAAGACTAGAAGGAAAAAGAAAAACAATGTGCCGTATTGCCTTGCGCACACCGGTACAGCCAAAAACCGCTTTAAAGTAGGAGACTTTCCCCCAGAGCTTCTTACAGACAATAATCTTTGCTCAATGAGTCTTTCATGGCAGGCTTTCATCATACAGTATGTATACGTTAAGGGAAGACACCTTTGTTTTAAGCCATTACTAGAAGTTTGTTGTTGCCCTTATGGAGCTATCTCCCTCAATGGAGGAAATAGATGGGATAGAATGGGATAGAATAAATAATATATTACAGAAGAAAAGGATAAACTAATAAGTCTGAAGGTGGTACATCATACATTTGCTCCCCAGGTTTACCTGAATCTTTATGTTCCCCTGAAGATAGTGTAAGCTGCCAAAATGTAATCTTGTCCTCTCATTTAAGTGGATCCATTAGCAAAGGAATTATACTTTATATGTGGTCGTCAAACTTATGCTTAGTTCCCTGCATACCATAACCAAATTAGGAGTCTTTTAGACCTCTAGTGTCACCTTTCTACTTCACTGGATTCACTGAATGTAAGTAATGCAGGCAATGCCTGGGAGCAATAGCCATCCTGCTATTGGATATTTTAAATTGCAACAGCCAGGCTATGGTACCCGCCCACTGCCTGCTGTCAATCAGCAAAGGAGGGAACTGAAGACAAAGTTCTCAATCAGGTCCTCTCTGCTGATTGACAGCAGGAAATGGGCGGGTACAATAGCCAGCCTGCTATTGGCTATTGCAATTTAAAATATCCTTTAGATTGCTGGCTATTGTTACAAGTGTCCATTCCTTTTCCACTTGTGTCAGCTGTCCATGCTCCTTATGTGTTTAATAATGCTCTCACCAGACGTACACAGAAGTTTTCCCTCTCAATGAAAGAAGAGAAGAGATGGTCCATTCTTATCATATAAGGACTGTTCTGCAGCCAGCACCAGCAGGGAGAAGAGACTGTCCACACAACACTTACCTCCCGCGATGCTTATACCCTTCCGTCTGGAGAGGTCAGATCGGAGATGGAGCCTGCGTTTGGTGGAGAGATATTCCGGGGGAGGGGCTATGGGGGTCAATGTCCAAAGCTAGTTAAAACATTTTTAAAGGGCCGGTATTTGATCTAAGCATCGGGGAATTTTCAGGATTACAGGTAGGAGTAAAATTGCTATGTACCTGTCATTTTGAGTATGCGAGTAAAAGAATCCAAACGACTCTACTCCCATCTTACTGAAGGAACACTCACCTATGGACCTAAGCTTTAAGAGACTCTTTTCCAAGGGAACGGAACTCCTGTTGGTACAAGAAGATCAGGAGATCCCCAGTTGAGATAAACAGTATTGCACTCCAGAATCGAGTAGCTATTGATTATGTACTCTTTAAACACAACTATGGAGGTGAACATTTTGAGGGTATGTGTTGTTTTAATCTAACTGATCATGTTACTTCTAGCCAGTCACACATCCAAGCTCTGCATGAGTTAGCATCAGGGATTAAACAGCAAGATGTTTCTGGTAACGGGTGGGACTGGCTTTCTGGGTGGTTAATATTTTGTGTCAAACCCCACATATCAGGTAAAGGGTTAATTATAGCTGTTTGTTGCTTGGGCTTTGCTGCTGTTTGCAATGTTTTTCTAATCTATTGACAATGATACGATCTTTGAAACTATCTCCACCACAGCACTCTTTTCCAATGATTCCCATTACTACACTTTGCCAATATAAAGGGATTTTTTTATAGTGTAATCCCGTTGGGAAAAAAGGTAGGGTTGATAGGAATAAGCTTATTCTCTTATTCTTAGTTTGCATTTAGTTAATATTTTGAACAAGTAAAAGTGTGCTTTTTAGAAGGTTTTAAATAAACTGGCCTTGAACTGCTTTCACTTGTTCACAGCTGCATTCTTGTATCATTAAAACTGTGTCTTCTTATCTCATTAGTAGTAGCCACCTGTGTGACCGTTCTATGACCCATGGTAGCATTTATTAATTTATATAAACATGCATGATTTCTATTGGTTTATGCTCCACCATCCATTTGACTTATGTATATATATATTCCTTGTTTTACAATAAACCTTTGAATAAAGAGTGAATACACAACTTGGTGTGACACTTTATTCCCAAGTACTTGTCTGAAGTTGGCAGCACAACCGTATCCCGGGGAACTTTAAATTGGAACCCTAACACACATCACCCTGAAAGCGCCCGATCTCATCTGATCTCTGAGGATTAGCAGGGTTAGGTCTGGTCAGTACCTGGATGGGAGACCACCTGGGAATACAAGGTAAAGTAGGCTTTCTTTTCTTCAGTTCCTAGCTGCTTCCCGCCACCTGGGCAACCTGAATTTGAAGAGGTTGGTGGGAGGTAAAGATTAGCACCTATGGCCACATCACCCTGAAAGCGCTCAATCTTATCTGATCTCTGAGGATTAGCAGGATCCCCACAGCTTCCACAGATTCTCGGTTGTGAGTTCAATTCCAGGTGTCAGTCAAAAATGCCAAGTGCTTGCTTGCACCCCCATGCCATTATTTTGCCTTGGTCGCTACGGTGCCTGATATGCCTGCTAACACCCAGAAGGTGACAGAGGTCAGGTGTCGGCCAGGAATGATGGCACAAGTGGGTGGCACTCCAGATAAGAACAACACGTGGTGTTGTCTGGAGGCTTGAATGTTGGTGGGGTAGGATGCACAGATCATAGTGGGCTCCTGGGTATCAGAGACTAAAATGGGTACGTGGCCTATGGGTGGGGGTAGCCAGGAAGAGGTCAGGTGTCAGCAGGGTGCAATAGCTCTCCAGATGAGGACAACAAATGGTGTTGTCAGGAAGGCTGCATGGCCATATGAGAGCTTGGATGCAAGTGGGGGGAAGGATGGACAGATCGTAGTGGTCTCCTGGGTAACAGCAACCAAAATGGGGAGATGGCCTAGAGGTGGGAATGTCAGCAGGCTCTCTGTATAAGGACAACAAGTGGTGTGCCATCTGGGGGTGATGGTAAGACTGGTCCCAGGGACCTTTCAGATACCTTGAGGGTAGTAATGCTGACAGTGTGGTCTTGTGGGTAAATAGAGGAAGCTTGGAGTCATTGGTAAGGGACAGCTGTAGGTGATGTGATAAGGAAAGGGCGGGGTGGTAGTGGAGATTGTATGCACGGGAGCTGAAGAGGCCAGGTAAAAGTCGTGCTGGAGGAAGGGGGTTGATGAGGATGAGGGAAAAGTGGCTGGACAGCCATATTGGATGAAAGGGTGTCCCAGCACCCATACTTGACTGCCTTGTTGCCCCACCTGGCCATACTTACCCACAGTGCAAGCCCCCCCTTTTTCCAGCACCCCTACTTGACTGCCTTTTTGCCCCCTATCCTGCAACCCCCTCTTCCCTGGCCTTCCTTACCCACCAGTGCAAGCCCCCCCTTTTCAACTGCATTTGCCCCCCTACTTGACTGTCTCACCCCCCATCCCACAACACCCCCTCTTTACTGGCCATTCTTGCCCCCCAGCACCCCTAGTTGACTGCTTTTTTGCCCCCTATCCTGCACCCCAACTTGACTGCCTCTCTTTTTGATTGTCTTCCCCATCCCACAACACTGGCCATTCTTACCCACAGTGCAGGCCCCCCTCTTTGCTGCACCCCAACTTGATTTTCATCTTCCCCCTCCCATCCCATAACACCTACCTTGACTGGTCATCCCTACCCCCAGTGCAGACCCCCTGTATTCCCAGCACCCCTAGTTGACTGCCTTTTTGTCCCCTACCCTGCACCCCAACTTAACAGCCCCTCTTTTTCCAGCACCCCTACTTGATTGTCTACCCCTCCTTCACTGGTAATTCCTACCCACAGTGCAGGCCCCCCTCTTCCCAGCACCCCAACTTGACTGTCATCTTCCCCCCATCCCCCAAGACCCATCTTGACTGGCCATCCCTACCCCCAGTATTCCCCGCACCCCCACTTTTTTTACCCACAGTGCATCCCCCCCGCTCTTCCCAACACCCCAACTTGACTATCTTCTCCCCCCACAACACCTATCTTGCCTGGCCATCCTTACTTTTCTTTACCTATCTTGCCTGGCCCCCCCACTTCCCAGCACCCCTATTTGACTGTCTTTTTGCCCCCTAGCCTGCAACACCACCTTCTTCACTGGCCATTCTTGCCCCATCACCCCTACTTGACTGGCCATCCAAACCCCCTGTGGAGACCCCCCCTTATTCCCAGCACCACTACTTGACTGACTTGTTACTCCACCCACCCATCTGGCCATTGTTTCCCATAGTGCTACCCCTCTTCCCAGCAACATTGCTTGTACTTGCCACCCTCACCACCCCTCCCAGTCTGGCCACCCAAGCCCACATGGGAACAACCCACATCCTGGCCTTCATATGGCCATCTCCACCAGTACCCTATTAGGGCATTATTCTGTGACCCACAGCACCAATCAAGGTCTTGGACCCCTTCAGCTGTACTTACCATGGCTCCGAAGTTGGCATCTGTAATATCATTAATTGTTATGTTTATTTCAGGCCAACTCCCGGATTGGAACTCAGGACCTGGTGTTTGTAGACTTGTCGCCTTACATGCTGCGCCACTGGCTGAATTAGTATGCAACCATAAAAAAAGGAGTGTAAGCAGGCATAGTACTGACTCCCGGAGGTGATTACAATTTTTCACTTAAATTCATTGACTTTGCCGGTTGCACGGCATGTAAGGTGACTGGGCTACAGAAATGATAGCGTCTGTCGATTCCCGGTGGTGGGATCATTTCCAGGTGTCAGCCGCAAATGCCAAGTGCTCGCTGACTTGTATGTTGCTTACACTCCCATGCCATTATTTTGCCTAGGTCGCTACCTTGCCTGATATGCCTGTTAACACCCAGTATTTTTCACATGCATGCATCAACCCCGCTGGTGGTGTGGCATGTAGGTTGACTGGGCTACAGAAATGACAGCATCTACTCAGTCCCAGTGGTGAGTTCAATTCCATGTGTCAGCAGAGAATGTCAAGTGCTATGTGACTTTTACGTTGCTTACACTCACCTTGACATTATTTTGCATTGTTCGCTACCGTGCCTCATATGCCTGCTAACACTCAGAATTTTCTACATGTACACATTGACTCTGCCGGTGGAGCTGCATGTAAGGTGAGTGGGCTATAGAAATTATAACTTCTGTCAATTCCAGGTGGTGGGATCAATTCCAGGTGTCAGCCGCAAGTGCTCGCTGACTCTTATGTTGCTTACACTCACATGCCATTATATTGCCTTGGTCGCTACCGTGCCTGATATGCCTGTTAACACCCAGTATTTTTCACATGCATTCATCAACCCCACCAGTGGCGTGGCATGTAAGGTGACTGGGCTACAGAAATGACAGTATCTGCTCAGTCCTGTTGGTGAGTTCAATTCCAGGTGTCAGCTGTAAGTGCTTGTTTACTTTTATGTTGCTTTCACTATTTTGCCTTGGTCGCTACCATGCATGATATGCCTGCTAACACCCAGAATTTCTCACATACACACATTGATTCAGCCGGTTGCATGGCATGTAAGGTGACTGGGCTAAAGAAATGACAGAGTCTGTCGATTCTTGGTGGTGAGTTCATTTCCAGGTGTCATAAGGAGCATAAGGCTGAATAACAAAAAACTTTAATATGATTGTCACCTGGAGTGATCTAGTGTCAAAATTGATAGACCTATAATTGGTACCTCAGGAGCTGTCCAGACACTACATAGGAATATCTACCTGCATTTAAATCTTGGAGAGACATCTTCCAGCCTCTGGTTATTCTAAAGGTGCCCATACACTGCTCGATTCTCGTACAAGAATCGGGCGAAATCCCGCGATCGTACAAGAATCGAGCAGTGTGAACCTAGACGTGCGACCGTTTCTACTCTACTCTACTCTACTCTACTCTACTCTACTCTACTCTACTCTACTGTACGGTCGCACATCTTTTGTCGAGCCAACATGTTCGAAAACCCACCGAGAATCGGACGATTCTCGGCGGGTTTCTGGCCTGCTCGTCCGATAGCTGCGGAACGGGCCTGTGTGCGCACGCGCACACTGCCCGTTCTGCATTGCCGTCATCGGAAGCCCGCCCCTCAGCGGGGTGGGCTTTCGATGATCGCAAGTACGATCTGCCCGTCCAAGGTGGGCAGATCGTAGGGCTTTCAAGAAGCATACGACCATCGCAAGACAAAAGTCTTGCGATGGTCGTAAGGTGTATGGGCACCTTAAGGATGAAGCTTGAGCTTTTTATATCAACAGATTGTTGCCCTAGTGATAAACACCATCCCTAAAATAATTAAATGGCATTCTCCTTTGGTAATCTGTAATGCTACCACATGCACTGCAAGGATTAACTGTTTGTCTACGGAGCAAAAATTAATAAATACTCACCTGAACCTCGGTCTTGTCTGGTTGCTTGACCAGTCCCAGGAGACTCGTCTCCCCCAGGCTCTGGAAATCTAAGGATTCGTGGCATCCTCATGTCTAATGCAGTGTATTGGATGCAGGCATTGTTCAGGTATTTGGAGAGCTAGCAGGGCCGACTAGCAAGATACTGAAGCTTGGCCCAATGGGAGATTCCTCCATCCACACAGTTTAGCGTAGATGAAGGAATCTATTGCACGTTTTCCATCTGACCATAGAATTTCTGTAGAAAATCTATAGGTGTATGGTCAGCTTAAGTTTGCAGTGATTAGGTACAAAAAGCAATGTGCACATGTTGGGTAGAGAGGTGCTTCTATAAGAGGATAATGTTCACCAGAGCTGCACAGGTAAACTTCCAGTGACTGGGGCAGAACACCGTGATACTTCCCCATGCATCCCTAGTGCTTGGTCATGTGATCTGTAATGTTACATTTTTGCCACTGCTGTATCTATTTGAAAATCTCCATATAAAAATGTAAAAATTAATCGTTATGAGCTAGTCTGTGCAAAATGTTCCTGACCCTGATAGCAATTAGAGGCAATTGGAGACACATAAAATATACTTTTGATGTAAGTGTGGAATATAATTGACTTACAGCAATGGTTCTCAACCTGTGTAACCTCAGGACCCACATTTGTCCTTGGTCATTAAGTTGCGACCCAAGTCGCACTGCAATGGAACGCACAGCATTGCAGTACCATGCGTTCCATGCAGGCGATCGAACAGTGCGTTGGGGGTACCATTCAAAAGATCCACCCAGTCTCCACAACGTACGAGAACTGGAGTGGATCCTTAGCCTGGGGCCAGTGTGGGCTGTTGTGCTGTGACAGAACTCCATCCTTATGTGCATTGCTTGTACAGCTCCCTTGCATGCCCTGCAGAGGTGCCGGGAGCCAGAATGTGATATCACTCCGGTCCAGGCACCTCTACAGGACAAGTGAGGAAGCTGTACAAATGGATGGAGCTCACTCACGGCCCTAGCCCCATCCCACCTCAAGCTGACACTCGGCACCGGGCAGCATATTTGGAATGGCTGTTTGGCTCAAGAACAGACAGTGCTGCAAAAGGGGGAGGCTGAGGAAGCTACGCGGCGACCCACTAAACATGGGGTCGCGACCCACTTTTGGGTCACGACCCACCAGTTGAGAACCAAGGACTTACAGTATGTATAGTAGGATATGATCATAAGAGCATGGAATATCTAACTACAAAGTTTAGTCAGTGATACAAGAAATCTGGCATGAAAGAAATGTTGCCTCCACAATGCAGCAAGTATTTTCAGGAACGTGGCACTGGCAGCCCCATAATCTCATTACATATTTACTTTTCAAACATCTATGTTCATGGTAGGTTATTATAAAAAACTGCACTGTTGGTGAGGCATTAGGACAGATTCGGGAACTAGGCATGTGTGATTCGTTTCGTTCCGAATTGAAATTCGTACCCCTTTCTGTAAATTCGGACATTCGGATGCGTCCGAATTTCCAAATGACAGAAATAATGAATCTGAACATATCCGAATGTTTAATAACGAAAAAAATGGGAGATCTGTCATTTACCGCTCTCTGGCTTCTCTGACTTGTATCCCGAATGAAAACAAAGTAACAGACTATTGTTACAAAATGTAAAGAAAGAAAGAAAGAAGCTGAGAGATATGCATTATACTGCTCCTCTGTGATTAACATCAGGCAGTGGGCGGGTGCAATAGCCAGCCTGCTATTGGCTATTTTAATTTTAAGTAGCCAATAGCAGGCTTTGTTTATCTCTGCCCACCGCCTGATGTAAACATATCATCGGGGAGTCTGCGGCATGTGTTTGTTTGTTTTTTTCCACTCAGTCGGCCAACGCTGGAATGACAATGTAAGACTTTTTTTTTTGTTAAATAAAGGACTTGTCAAAAACTTGTGTTGTGTTTTTTGTTCAATTAAATGATTTTTTTCTGAGGTGTTGTGTGTTTATTTACATTTTATTTAACTCTGTAATGAATGAATAAGGGTACAATTACCCCTTACTCATTCAGAAGGGGGAGTGGCATCTGGGTGCCCCCTTTATGAAAGGGGGTATCCAGATGCACATGAGCCCCCCTTCCTGCAGACCCCACAACCACCAGGCTAGGGTTGTGGGAAAGAGGCCCTTGTCCCCATAGGCAAAAGCACCCTTTTTTTTTTTTTTTCGAAGCCCGTGGACGTGCATCAAAACTTCCCCCTGTGAACAAAAAAAGTGCAACCGTGAAATCACAGCACACAAAAACGTGCACTAGGGTGCAAGGTCCTTCCAAAGAAGGGACCTACTTTCCCGACCCCCGGGGAGCAGGGCTCCTGACAGGGGTTGAAACTGTTGGCCCACCAACCCGAAGGCCGGTGGACCATTTCCTTCGGGGACCTGCCAAAACAGGTCCCTCACAGTACTAGGCAGGGGGGATCTCCCGAAGAGAAACCCCCCTCCTGGGTGGGAGGAGACAGAGAACCCCGTAAGAGGCACAGAATCTCCTCCCAGCGTCAGGAATAGGCCCCGAAGAAACCTGCACCTTCAGCATCTGTGGGTCAAAAAGCTTTAAAAAAAAGCCAATAGAGGACAATCGGCAAAAGAACCCTCAAAATGCTGAGGCCATGCGACCTGGCGTGGTGGAGGGAGGGGCGCCCTGGCAGGCTGCTGCCCAGATTAAGGGTCTGGTATGGGATTTTTCGGGGGACTCCATTTTTTTTAGCGTTGGGGTCCCCCTTAAAATTCCTAACATACCTAAAGGGCCTGGTATGGTTTGCCGGGGGAACCACACACTGTTTTGTTATTTTTATTGTTTCTGTGGAGTGTCAAATGTTAAAAAGAAACAAAGTAAACATTTCATGTCAGCTTTTTCCAACGAATATTCGTACATAATTATCATTTAAATCTGAAATTAACAAAAATTAGGATTCATCCGAATGCTGAAACAAATTGATTTTCAGATGAAACAAAACAAAATAACGAAACAAACAAAATTAAACTAAACAAATGTTTTACCCTCTTGCATCTCTATTGGGAACCTCTGACCTGTGAATATATTAAAATCATGGCAAACCAGACCTTTGAGAACTAAAACTGTGCAGTCCAGGTTAAAGGTGCCCATACACCTTACGACCATCGCAAGACTTTTGTATTGCGATGGTCGTAAGCTTATTAAAAGCTCGTACGATCTGCCCATCTTGGACAGTCTTCCGATGACCGCAGTGAGGGGCGGGCTTCCGGAAGACGTGCGACCGTACAGTAGAAACGGTTGCACGCCTTCCACACACTTTACGATTATCGTACGATCGCAGGATTTCCCGCGATTCTCTTACGAGAATCGTACAGTGTATGGGCACCTTTAGAGTAATTGGTGAGGGCCATGGAGCATGACTTCCGACCTCAAATAAAGACTCCTAGGGAAAATATACATTACATCTTCTGAACTTAGTGTATACAGTATTGTCAAACATTTATGGTCATACTCAGTACATGAGTTTATTATGACGCATGAATAAAAGTCTAATTACCACCAGCTGAATAGCTTCAAGTAACAGCAACTGGCCTTCATTTGACCACACTGAATTATTTTTAAAAGCTTGAGGAATTGTTTTTGTTTTGCATTTTACTGCCCATGAAATCTATCACCAGAATTAAAAGATGGTTTCATAAAAAGTGTAAGTATTTGCTGGAATGGATCTTGGCATTTACAGTTATCAAGAGTTACTGAGCAACATAGGAGAATTGCATAGTTTTAGCTGGGCTGTGCAAAGTTTTAGGTGGGCTGTGCAGAGTCTCAGGTGGCTTGGTGGGGTCTCTGGTGGGCTGTGCAAAGTTTTAGGTGGGCTGTGTGGAGTCTCCGGTGGGCTGTGTGGAGTCTCTGGTGGAGTCTCTGCTGGGCTGTGCAAAGTTTTAGGTGGGCTGTGCGAAATTTTAGGTGGGCTGTAGGGGTCTCAGGTGGGCTGTAGGGGTCTCAGGTGGCCTGGCGGGGTCTCTGCTGGGCTGTGCGAAGTCTCAGGTGGCCTGGTGGGGTTTCTGGTGGGCTGTGCGAAATTTTAAGTGGGCTGTGCGGAGTCTCAGGTGGGCTGTGCGGAGTCTCGGGTGGGTTCACGGATGTTTTATCAAACAGGACATCCCCGGAATCCCTTTAGATGGGTTCTTCAGAACGCTGTTAAACGGCCGGGAGTACATGCCCCCCTCTGCCCTCCCCTCGCTAGCCACTGCCAGGACACTCTGGGGGGGGTTTGAACCCCCCTATCCCCCCCTTATCTACGCCCCTGGGAGAATGCTGCTTAGTAGAGGTGCACCGGAATGGAAATTTCAAAACCGAAACGGGGGAAATATTAAGGGTAAAGTATAAGGGTATAATAACAGACCCCTGATATTTCCTTTTTAACCACTTCAAGACCAGGTGTTTAGACCCCCTTCCTGGCCAGGCCATTTTTCAGTGTTCAGCTGTTTTGCCGGACTGTGATAAGAGGCTGAGCGGTGTGGGAGGAGAGACGCCAGCCGCTCACAGCGCTCTCCTCTCGCAGCGCTCGGCCGGCTGTCACACTTTCTCTCCTCCCCACTGGGACACAGAGCAGCGCCCAGCGGGGAGGAAAGAAAGCAGGGATGTATTGACAGGAAAATTGCACTTTTGGCATTTAGCCAAAAGTGCCATTTTTGGCCGATATGTTTTGGCGGCCGATATATTGGTGCATCCCTACTGCTTAGAATAGGACCTTGATCAGGGGCATAGCCACCACAAGGAAAACAAGGTGTTTGTCTTGGGTGGCACTTCCAGAGGGGTGGCAAAAAATGCTGCCCCAAAATCAATGCAGCAAGCCAGGTTGCACCGAATCAGGCAAAGAGAGCTGCTGGGTGGAGGAGGAGGTGGGGCCAGAGGTGAGGAGAAGGCTGGTGGAGTTGCTGCACGAAGATGCTACGGGCGGCTCGGGGCTGCCCATACCCCACTATCTGATGGTGGGATGACCTGGAGGCAGACTGGGGGCTTTAGGTAAGAGGAGCAGCACATGTGTGCAGTGTAAGGGACCCTGCACATCCCGCCATAGATCCTGCACAGCTCACCTGAGAGTCTCTGCAGGTTCTCAGGTGGGCTCTGTAGGTTCTATGTTGGGCCATGTGGGGTCTCAGGTGGGCTCTGCGGGGTCCATGGTGGGCTGCATGGGGACTCAGGTGGGCTCTGCAAGGTCTCAGATGAGCTATGACAGGCCTATGGTGGGCTTTGCTTGGTCTGTTGTGTGCTCTACAAGGTCTCAGGTGGGCTATGCAGGATCTGTGGTGGGCTCTGCAAGTTCTCAGGAGGACTGTGCAGGGTCTATGATGGGCTGTGTGGGGTCTGTGGTGGGCTCTGCCAGGGGTCAGGTCGGCTATGCGGGGTCTATGGTGGACTGGGTGGAGTCTGTAGTGGGCTCTGCAAGTTCTCGAGTAGGCTATGTGGGGTCTATGGTGGGCTGTGTGGGATCTGTGGTTGGCTCTGCAAGGTCTGAGGTGGGCTATGCGTAGTCTATGGTGGGCTGTGCAGGGTCTGAGGTGGGATATTGGCCTAAGGTGGGCTGTGTAGGGTCTATGGTAAGGTTTGCAAGGTCTCAGGTGGGCTGTGCAGGATCTATGGTGGGCTCTGCAGGATCTATGGTGAGCTCTGCGGGACTAGGGCTCTGCGGGGTCTAAGGTGAGCTTTGCGGAACCTATGGTGGGCTCTGCAGGGTCTGTGGTGGGCTCTGCGGGATCTATGGTGGGGTCTATTGTGGGCTCTGTGGGGTCTCAGGTGGGTTCTGTGGGGTGTCAGGTGGGTTCTGTGGGATCTCAGGTGGACTCTGCAGGGTCTCAGTCTGAGACCTTGCAGAGCCCACAAGAGATCCTTTACAGCCTACGCTACTAACGCTACCTGTCAGAAGCTGCAAACAGCGTGCACTCTGTATGCAGCGACTGACAGGTTACGCAAAATGTCTTAAACAGGAAGGGGTGGGGCAAATTTAGATTGGGGGTGCCCAAGTTTCGTCTTGTCTAGGGCAGCAAAAAACCTAAATACACCACTGACCATGATTATAGAAAAGTGAATAACATGAACATGTTTAGTGTCATTGATCAAGAGTGTACTGACTCAGAAACCCCAACTGGAATCCCCTCTGGTGCCAATGGGCCCACCTCACCATGGGAATGGTGGAAGATAGAGTGCCGATCAAACTGAGGCAGCTTGATTCTGGAAGCTGAGAAGCGGACATCATGTGCAGCACCTTGCGACAGATGTTCTCCACCTTCTCCTCTGGGAGAGATATGGTATTCTCTGCCGTGTTTAAGAGAGCTCCCAGAAAGATCATGGACTTTGAGGGAACAAGCTGAGACTTGTGGCCGTTGACCAACCAACCAAATTGCCGGAGTGTGGACAGGAGAATGTCCTGATGTCTGAGTGACACATTCTTGTCTTGTGCCAGGAGAATGATGTCGTCCAGGTAATGGTTTACCCTGAGGCCTTGTTCTCGCAGAAGGGCGATGATGGGGAGGATGACCTTTGTGAAGGTGCGTGGAGCTGTACATATCCCAAATGGGAGGCAGCAGAACTGGAAATGCAGGTTGAGAAAGGAAAACCGAAGATATTTCAGAAAATTATGATTTACTGGTACGTGGAGGTAGGCGTCTGCCAAGTCTACTGACGACATCCAATCCCCGGGGCTGGTAAGCGGAAGAATTGTCTGAAGTGACTCCATGCGAAAGTGTGGGACGACTATATATCTGTTGAGTTTCTTTAAGTCCAACACAGGTCTGAGGTCCCCGGTCTTCTTTTTGACCAAAAAAAGCGGGGAATAAACCCTTGTAAACCTCTCTTCCGGAGGCACTGGAGTAATAGCTTGTTTGTCTAGCAGGGTTTGAATATAATGAAGGAAAACTAAAGTCTCCGCTTTGGAATCTGGGATTCTCGTGTAAACATAGTGGGTACGCGGCGGGGTATGACGAAACCTCCATCGGTGCCCCTCTGATACGGTCGTCAGCACCCACGGATCCCTGACGGCAGAATTCCAAGCCTGGAAAAAATGGCGTAAACGTGTGCCCACCAGAGTCAGCGGAGAACAATGATCGTCAAAAAGACTTCTTCACATCCTGGCCCGATGAAGGGTTCTGTTTAGGGAACTTGAGTGTAGACTGAGTGCCCTTCCAGTTGCGGCGGAACTCACGTCCTGGCCGATAGGACCTGGCATCTCTTGTTCTATCGGTTGAAATCTTTTACTTTGAAACGGTTCCGGGCGCTTGAACGGTTTCTTATTTTGTGGAAGGAGGCCGGACTTGCCTCCCATTACCTTAGAGATAGCCACATCAAGCTTTCCTCCGAAGAGCTTGGACCCGTCAAAGGGAATCTTGCACCAGCTGGTTTTGGAGGAGTTATCCGCCACCCAAGGCTTCAGCCACAGTGCTCTCTTGGCATTGACGGTGTAAAGCATGGCTCTGGCCGAGCTGCGAACAACATCGATGGCGGCCTCCGCCATGAAGTCTCCCATCAGCCTCAGTTCTTGAAGGGCCGAGATAACTTGGTCTGTATCGACGTTTGCCCTCAGGGCTCTCTCGAGGTTGTCAATCCAGATCGACACTGCCCGTGACATGCATGTCAGTGCAATAGCTGGGCGGCAGGCTCCTCCAGCGGCCGAATAGGCACTCTTCAGGTCCAGGTCAATTTTACGCTCCGATGGATCCCGGAAGCAAACTGCATCCTCCATGGGGAGCGTAATGTGGCGTGCAAGACGCATGACCGCTGCGTCTACTACTGGTGGGTTAACTAGGCTTGCAATATCCTCTTCCTTAAGTGGATATAGTTTCGTTAGCCTATTATTGAGGTTCGGCTTCTTTTCCATCTTCTTCCACTCCTCCTGGACGATTCCCTTAATCTCCTCTAGGAACCGGAAAGTGTTAGTTATCTTTTGAAGATGGGGAATATATGTTCTGGAGGTGGAAGCTACTGCGACCGGCTCTTCCCAGCCTAACGCCTCTTTGACTGCTGTGACAAAGGGATCCACCAGCGAAAAAAGTCAAAGCTGGGTCTACTCAACTCTGGTGTGACATGCGTGGAATCCGACGCATCAGAGTCGATAGATAGGTCCAGAGGTTGAGTCGAAATGGTGGGTCCAGGGGGAACCGGCCTGGCCATCTACTTTATACACTCCATCACTGACTTTTTCACCATGGCTGCGATATCCCTTGGGGGGGGGGGCACGTGGTCGTGCGTTGCCTCGTTGAAACATACTTGGCAGACCAATTTGTCTGGAATGGCCTGTCTGCCACAAACCCAGCAGCCATGGCGTGGAAATCCTCTGCTAGAATGATGTGCATGAGCAGACCCATGCGTAGAGTGTGAATGACTGTGTCTGCTTCTAGGGGCGCGGGATCTGCGTCGGGAGCGTGTCCACCTGTGGTGAGTTTCATGAGGAGGGCTGTAACAAGAGGATGAAAAATGTTTACTCACCTAAGCCTTTTATTGCTGAAGAGACCACCTACCTGACCCTTACCTAATATGTGTGTCAATTTCTCTTCCGGCAGCTGTGTCAGCCATTGCTCTCCTATGGAAAAAAACCATGTAAAGAATACATCCCTATGAAGAGACAAAGGGAGGGGGGGCAGGGGGGAAGGAAAAGGAGGACCTCCTTGGCCAGTTGGAAATCCCCTGCAGAACCCCACCTTCACCCCGTACCTGTAGCGTGGACGAGTGGCTAACGAAGTCAGTAACAATGTTCAGCGTGTACTGACAGCCGCTGCAGGTTTAAATAGAAACCGCGGCCATCGGCGATACCACGCATGCGCGATACCCCCCCGGCCGCCATCTTTGGTGAGACTTTGTCCCCGTCCGCCATGACATAGAAGTCTATGGCGGACGGAGCGAGCCGGAGACGCCGCCGAGGCTGCATACCGACGCCGATGGAGCAGGCTGACACATTGGAGATACACAAGGGAGCTTTGATACCCTGAAGCGACAGTTTCAGCACTGGAAAATCATGTCCCCCCTTAGTCTCCTAACCTCTAAAGAGAACATATTTAATTTTAACAACCTTGTTGAACCTAGTTCAGGTATTTACTCAGCTATGAACCCCTGGCTGGAATCCATATTTTTGCACCTGCAAGTTGCAATATTACAGGTAAAACCTCTGCTTTTGCTCCAATTATAAATCCAGCAAGCTTTTCCAAAAGGAAAAAAAATAATCTTAAACTTACATTTAGGCCTCATTCACATGACTAACAGCCGGTCTGTACAGATTCATGCTGCGTACTCCGGGTGTTCCTGCTCGGACGCAGACAGGATCCGTCCGCAGCACGGATCTGTACGGGGCCGGCTGTTAGTCATGTGAATGAGGCCTAAATGTAAGTTTAACCACTTGCTGACTGGGGGTGTTTACACCCCCTTCCTGTCCAGGCCATTTTTCAGTATTCAGCGCTGCGGTACTTCAACTGACGTTTATTCAGTCATGCAACGCTGTACTGAAATGAATTTTATAGCATTTTTTGGGGACAGATAGAGCTTTCTTTTGGTGATATTTAATCACCACTGGGGTTTTTATTTTTTACTATATAACAAAAAAAGTACTGAATATTTTAAAAAAATGGTTTTCCCTTTATTATTTTAGGAAACATTTATTTTTACCCAATTGTTTGGTAAAATATAAAAGGCGGGGTCACATCGGGTAAATAGACACCAAACATGTCAAGCCTTAAAATTGCGCACGCCCGCGAAATCGGAAAAAAACACAGCCAAAATTGGTCATAGGCGATGCTTTAAAAGATTTTACCGCTCATCAGTTTAGTGTTATCAGTGATTGATGACCCTAGAATTATTGCGACGTTCGCGGCGATATGTAACACGTGCAGCATAAGTGGAACAATCGTCATTTTTGCGTGTAGGCGCCACTAACGCATTTTGGTGCATCTATGTGGGGGTGGGGGACTTTAAAAAATGTTTGTGGGGTTTTTTTTTTGTGTGTGCACATTTTTATTTATTTTGTGAGCAATTTAAAAAAAAACTTTTTTTACACTTAATCTTTATTGTTATCACATAGGGTGCTAAGAAGTTCCCTATATGATAACAAATTACAGTTACAGGTCCCCTTTATGAAGACATCAGAGGTCTTTAAGACCCCAAATGTCACCTAGGGAACCCCAGAGAAGCTGATGAAGCACAGATCTGCTTCATCAGCTTCTCTCCGGTTTCTTAACCAGAGAGTGACAGAGGAATGTGGAAGTGATGTAATATACATCTCTTCCTGCATTCAGAGACCGTGAGGAGAGCGGAGGGAGATCGGGTATTGATCTCCCTCCGTTCTCAGTGCACAGAACCACATCGCCCGGGATGGATGGCATCGCAGCGGGGACAGCGACGGCGACCAGAGGTAAGGAGGGGGGACGCACCCTCACTTGAATCATACAAGCGATCGAGCGTCTTTACAGACGCCGGACCGCTTGCATGTAAACGGCCATCGCTAGCCGTTTAAAATCCAGGCGGTTTCCCGCTCGTGTGCGCCAGGGGGTGCCCGTGAGAGGGTTTGGGCACGAAGGACATCTAAAGACACCCACCCGCATCCAGGAGACTCCCGTCTGGCCGTCTTTCAACGATCGGCGGACGGGAGGTGGTTAAGATTATTTTTTTTTACTTTTGGCAAAGCTTGGTGGAGTTATAATTGGAGCAACAACAGAGGGTTTGCCTGTGATATTGCAACTTGCAGGTGCAAAAGTATGGATTACAGCCAGGGAATCATAGCTGAGTAAATACAGCATGAATAAATAAAATATTTATTTTTTTCCATTGCTGAATAGTGATTATATCAAATAAATATTCATTTATCTTTTACCATGCTGTATTAATATAACATGGGTCGTCTGTTAGTCGTGTGACTGAGGCCTTAAGCTAAATTATGGTTTTCTACACAATTCCATCTACTTCCTATCCATACGCCATCTTGTGGCCTTTTTTCCAATTGCACGTTGAGACTTTACTAAAATTTCACTTCATGACATCAGCATTTTGTGGTGTATTGTGCCATTGCGCCACACATGTTACATATCGCCGTGAACGGTGGAGCGTGAGCAATATTTAAGGGTCATCAATCACTGTTAACACTAAACTGATGAGCAATAAAAGCTTTTAAAGCGTCGCCTATGGCAAATTTTGGCTGTGGCACGCACATTCTTAAAGCTTGACATGTTTGGTGTCTGTTTACCCGATGTGACCCCGATTTTAACCAAGGTGGAGTGCATTATATATTGGAGCCTTTCAGAGACATCAGCAGAATGTCAGTGGTGTGGAACTATTTTAAAATTATTGAGAACAATGTACACATAGCAGAATGCAAACTTTGCCCTGCAAAAATATCCAGAGGTGGAACAAAGTTAAGCTCTTTCAATACCAGTAATCTGATAAAGCATTTGAAAATTAGGCACAAATCTGAATATGGCGAATTTGCTGCTAGCAATAGCAATGCTAGCAGTAACACTCAGCAGCTAACACTGCAGGAAACCTTTTCCAGAAGAGATAAAATGGCAAGAGAAAACCTGAGAGCTGTGAAAATAACCGAGGCGCTTAGCCAATTTATTGTTCTGGATGATCAACCACTTTCATTAGTGGAAAATATGGGTTTTCGTCGATTTCTCAATGTTTTGGAGCCAAGGTATGAGATTCCCAGTCGCCGCCGCCGGTACATTACAGATGTTATCTTGCCGCAGATACACAATACAGTTAAGAAGCACATTTCCAGCATGTTGCAGAAGGAGATGAAGGCAATTAGCTTCACCACTGACATTTGGAGCAGTAGTGTGAGTCCACTGTCTCTTATCAGCCCAACAGCATACTGGACAGATGGTGATTTCACTCTGGAGCAAGTGATGCTCCACGCAAAAAAATTTCAGGGCTCTCACACCGGTCAAGCAATAGCAATAATGCTAGAAGAAATGCTTGAGACTTGGGCGATTCCCAAAACGTCTGTTCACGTTGTGGTCCGCGACAATGCCAAAAACATGATCAAAGGCATGGAAGATGCTGGACTTCCCAGTATTTCATGTGTGGCACATACACTGCAGCTGGCTGTCTCTGAGGGCCTGCTATCACAGCGCAGCATTGCAGAAGCTGTGGGAGTCGGGCGCAGAATAATCGGCCACTTCAAACATTCCAACTTGGCATAGTCTCGGCTAAAGGACATCCAGATCCAGCTCGGGCAGCCAGTTAAAAGGCTCCAAAAAGATGTGCCGACTTGTTGGAACAGCACATTCTACATGTTGCAGTCTCTAATTGAGCAGAAACGGGCCTTTGGAGTCTATGCATCAGAATATGAGCTCCCTGTTAATATTACCGCAAACCAGTGGAATCTAATGGAGAAGGTGCTGAACATCTTGGCTCCCTTTGAAGAGCTGACTCGTCAAATGAGTTCAGCTGACGCTTTTGCCTCAGATGTTATTCCATCTGTAATGGCTAAATATTTTAATCTTGGAAGAAAGTTACAAAAACAAAAAACCTTTAGTTTAACTATCCCCGCCCAACTCCAAATAACTTCGTTATTGGAAAAAAAACAAAAAACTTTATTCCTTAACCGGCCCTGGATTAGAACCTGCGACCTTATGATTGTCAGTCCTGTCCTCTAAGCACTACACTATTACCTCTGTACTTGTAATCATAGAAGCATTTTATATATATGAATGCAATATGTAGCATTTGACAGCTGAGAATGTCAAATGGGCGGAGCGAGCCGTGACGTCATCTGTTGACATTCCCACTGAATGTCATTTTTTGCAACTAGTTTTCGTCTTTTTTTATTTCGGCGGGTCGGCGGGGGTCCTGCATCCTGATTGACTCTGGATTACCTCGATGGAGCCATTTTTAAAAAATTTGTAATTAAAGGAATAGTCAAAAATTAACTGTTTGCTTTTTTTTTCAATTAAAGGATTTTGTCAAAAGTCTGGACTTTTTACTAACTATTTGATTTAACCCTTTAGTGAATGGGTAGGGGTACAAGTACCCCTTACTCATTCACATGGGGGGGGCGGCATCTGGGTGCCCCCTTATTTAAAGGGGTACCCCGATGCAAATAAGCCCCCCTTGCCCGCAGACCCCCACAACCACCGGGTCAGGGTTGTGGGGAAGAGGCCCTTGTCCCCTTCGGCATGGGGACACCCTCCATATGCCGAGGGCACGTGGCCTGCCTGGTAAGGTGCAGGGAGGGGGGGGCGCTCGATCGCCCCCCCCTTTTTTTCTCTCCCTTTCTTATTGGTTTTTCTTATGTGGTTGTGTGTTGAGGGATGAATATTTTATGGTGTTTCCAGATAATACTCTAAAACTTTGGAGAGAGTATGTCCACCCCAAGATGAGGGGCCCAAAATATCCGGAGGTAAGGCGGGTAAGAAGTTGGGTTTTAGGAATTATTTTTAGATATTAATTATGGATTGAAACCTTTCCAAAACGGGCCACTCCTAGGGGCTCCCGAATATATGTTAATGTGTGTCGGGGATTGGGACCTCCTGTTGATAAATTATTTTCAATATATCATGTCACATTTGTATTACACATGGTGGTCATCTCATAGGAGAATTTTTTTTAAAAAAAGCACGTTTTGTGCCCTATTTTGCACTGTTTAATTATCCATTGAAGAGTAGGGGTTACCGCACAAGGATATAATTCTAGTAATTGACTAGGCCATAAGGTTTATTTCACTAGGGGTTTGGGATATAGCTACGCGTATAGAATTGTGTCAATTTTTAAGGGGAGAGCTTACTGAGGGATTTCGAACTGCTTTTTCACAGGGTTAAAGCCATTGAGGTTAAGGGTAGGCACTATCTCAATGGTGATGTAATAAAATGAGAACACCTTTTTTACTGAGATCACTGAAAAATGATGTTGGTGTTATCACGTAGAGTCAATGAATTATGGCCACACGGAATGAATTACTTTAGATATTAGAATAAGATAATATTTATATGTTAAGTTTTATAGTTAGAACTTGGGTGAAGGTTGTATGGAAATTACTGTAGTTTGTCACAATTAATTACCAAGTATATGTATTAATAAAATGAATGAGTAGGAGCGCCTATGTAAATCGATAAATAGTTGGAATCTCCATCGTTATCGATGGGTGTAGACCTCTAATTAGAGTATTTCGGAGGAGGTTACCTTTTTGGGGTGGTTTTATTACATTATATGTTTGAAATGGTTTCGGAGATTAATAGACTAAAATATTGGGAGGACTGCTTCAGATCTGGTGGACACCAAAATGTTTAAATGAAACATATATGTGTTATGGTATAATTGATTGTTTATTTTGAAAAAACAAATAAAAGACTTTGTAGAAAAGGTGAAACTAATATATGAGATAGACTCATTACATGCAAAGCAAGATAGTTCAAGCCCCGATTTGTCATAATTGTGATGATTATGGCTTACAGCTCATGAAAACCCCAAGAACCCCAAATCCACAATCTCAAAAAATGAGAATATTACATGCAATCAATAAAACAAGGATTGTACATAGAACAATATCGGACCTCTGAAAAGTACAAGCATGCATATGTACTCAGTACTTGGTTTGGGCCCCTTTTGCAGCAATTACTGCAATTACTTTTGCACGATATTCTAATTATTCGAGTTTCACCTGTATTTGTATAATCTCCAGGGAGCTGATTTTAGCTTCCAGTCAATGGTCTAGTCTGATGTATATTTAATTAAATTGGTGGAAATTTGTCTTTACTTTGAATATAGTCTGGGCTTATAGCCAACCCTGTTCATGATGGGACAAATTTTGCCCATGCGCTGTTAAAAGTTTGAGCTTGTGAAAATCTGTTTGCTGGGAGAAGTCACGTGTCAATTCTGAACTTTTTGCTTCCTTATTCTGTGAGCTACTGATAAGCTACCCATTGCATTTAAAAGTTATTTTATTTGGTTACATTTATATTTTGAATTAATATCCTGTGGTTATATTTTACATTACCTGTGTTATCAAATTGATTGAAATTATTTGATCCTTATTCTTTGTTTGTCACCAATTATATTTTTATTATTATTCTACACTGATTTTTTTTCTAATTAATAAATATATATATTTTGTACACTATTGTATTCATCTTGTCTTCAGGTTAGCACAAATAAAAGAACTCGTGTTAATTTTGATTTGTGGAAATAAGTTGGGAATCTCCTTAATTACAGATCCTTGCTTGTTTTCATAAATAGAAAACTGTTTATCAGAGCAGTATAAACATTCTGACAGTTAAACGTTACAATAAAAAAAACTCCATGCCAAAAAAACTAACAAAAAATGTGTGGGGTCTCCCCTGAAATCCCTTACCAGACCCTTGATTTGAGCAGTGGCCCTGGAGAGCAGGAAAGGTGGGCCCCCCTTGTGTGGCCCCCCTTCCTGCCCATACCAGGTCACTTGCCCTAAAATTCCTACCGGACCTAAAGGGTCTGGTATGAATTGGGGGAGCCACACTTTTTTTTTATTATTGTTTCTATGGAATGTCAAAAGTTAAAAAGAAAAATGTCACTTGTTTGTTTCTAATTTCACATTGCCGCAAAGAAAATTAGTTCATAAATATCATTTAACATCCGAAAACAACCAAAATTTTGGATTCGCCGAATCCGAAACTAATTGGTTTTCGGACCCGAATGTCGAAAAACGAAATAACAAAAAATCCGAATATTTTTTTCAGTGCAATGTTACGCAATGGATCCGGTGTGAACTAGCCCCATTCATACCCATTTATTTTTTGGTGCCCTTCTGCTAGCATCCATTGAAAAACGTAGCACAATGCAATGGATCGGAAGGAAATCGGAAGATAAAATTGTCTGTTAACTTAGGATTTCCTTCCGATTTTGGTGTGAATGCACCCAAAGATTTAACTCCTGAGTTTAGTGTCACTGTATTGGAGCTACATAAGCTGGTGATTGATTCTTTATCTTAGGTGGGCTGTGGTGCTTAAAGTGGACCTTTACCCATATCTTAAAAATAACAACAGCAAACCTTTAGGAATGTATAGTAATGACAATCTACAAACACATACTTCTAGACAAGGGGTCTCAAACTCAATTTACTCGGGGGCCACTGTACACATTTTTTAGTCCCGTGGGGGCCACTACCATATACGATGCCAGTGTTAATGTATGTTATATGCAGCAACTGTCACCCATTCAAGTTAATGATCGGATGACAGCTGCTGCATGTAAACGCCTGCACACAGGATGTAATCATATGTGAAAGGATTACATGCAGTTAGGTATCAATCACTATCCCTGGATACACACTTGTGTATCCAGGGATAGTGATTGTTTTTGTAACTGCATGTAATCATATCACATACGATTACATGCAGTATGCAGGCGTGTACATGCAGCAGCTGTCACCCGATCATTAACTCGAATGGGTGACAGTTGCTGCATGTAAATGCCAGATTAGGGATTCCTGTGCAGGAAAACGCAAGTTTGTGACAATACGACCCCCCTCACTCTAATACACTCCCCTCCCGCACAAATAAAATAATACACCTTCCCCCACATTCCAAGCCCCTCTGCACACATAAAATATTACACTCCCCTCCTCTCAAAAACATAATAATGCACTCCCCCCCTCCCAAACACATAATAATGCACTCCCCCCATCCACACACATAATAATATA
>NW_017308796.1:21490-30777 GCF_000935625.1 Nanorana parkeri | reverse complement strand
CACCCAAGCCCCCAACACACATATTAATAAAGCTCCCCCCCTCTTTTCCTTCCAAGCCCCCTCACCTGCTTGCATCTGTGCAGGGAGGAGGCACATCATCATTCCCTGGTGATCTAGTGGTGATTAGTAAGGTCTAGTGCAGACCTTACTAATCATCATTTGGCTTAAGCTCAGAATTGTGAGAGCTTCTGCCAGAGCTAACAGGAGCAAAGATGCAGACCGTGTAGCTGCACCCACAAGTCAGGCATGCAGTCCGTGACCATGTGCCCGACCTGTCAGCTGACCGCAGGCCACATAGTACTGGCACGCGGGCCGGAGTTGGCTCGCGGGCCGGTACTTTGAGACCCCTATTCTAGACAATTCCCGGGTTTGTATTTTTTGCATATCTTTTTTTTTTAGCCATAGAATATTTATGAGAAAATGGTTTAAGGAAATAAACTATATAATTTCTAATCTCACACTAATGTGAATATTAACTATGGATATAGATGTCCATAGTTAATGGACAACTACCAAGGAGTTTGTGTGTCTTTTAAGGTGCAGTGATTTGTCACAAACCTTCCATTGCTAACATAACAGGTTTGGGTTGACTAAGCTACTTAAGAAATGAATATACTTTTAAAATGATGGTTGAGCAAAGGAGCTCTTTGCCTCGTCTTTTTTTTAATCCTTACATCTCCTCCAGTTTCTTTCAACCACTGCCTACATGCATGCCTCTGATATCAGCTGCACATATTTTTAATGGACCATCTTCCTGGAAAACTGTGTCAACATGCCTGTGTAATGTGTATCGCCATGGCCGCTTGTAACCTTTGCATTGGATGCATGTGACGGTGAAATTGCAAAAAGTCAGGAGGAGAGGTCAGACAGAAAGAGATACCGATCTCTAATACAAATTATGTTCTTCAGGAACTTTATTCAATGACATATTCATATTAACTGACTCTCCATATTCTGACTCCAATTGTTGAATTAGTGATTTATCCCTTCCAGAGACCTCTATGCTTGGCCTGTATAAGCAGATACAATCAATGCGGACAATCTTCATCAGATAGCTGAACTCACCAAATACCTTTGTCCTCTCCTCCATGAAGATCTTTATTGAATGCATACAACAGGATGTAGCCGATAATTAGAAAGACTGTATTTGCAGGTCAAAGATGGTAATGTTTCCCCCATGCGAGCATATTAACATGTGGCCATGAGACAAGCAGCCATTTTGATCCTATAAAGACAATGCAAGAAGAAAGGGGAAATACATCATAAAATGGGAAGAATACAGAAAAGAGGCAATAACCAAAATTACCACAAGATGGCAGTAAATGAACTCAAGTCCGCTGCTCTGATGATTGACATAGCCACCCTGCTATTGCAATTTAAAATAGCCAATAGCAGAATGGCTGCCACCCACTGCCTTCTGTCAATGCCTAGAGGAGTGGACCTGAGAGAGAAACTTCTCTCTCAGGTGCGCTCCTCTGCTGATTGACAGAAGGCAGTAGGCAGAGCAATAGCAATGAAAAATTGAGAGAGTTGCCCCGTGTATAGCGCTCATCAAGGGGGGCCTTTGAAAACGTGAGAAATTTGGGAACGTTTTTTGGGGGATCTTGTGCTGGTGTGCGTCTTCCGTTATGTTCGGACCGGGGTGTCCGACATGTGTGCGGCAAGAAACAAAATTGGAGACGGAAGCGCCACTACCTAGCAGAATGACTGTGGTGGGGACAAGATTGGTGTTAAAGTAATTCACTCACCTGTGGCTGGGTGAGCGCTTGCTCAATGTGGAGTGGAGCGATGGTGTGGAGCGATGGGATCGGATCCTTTCTTGCTGGGTGGTGTTGTGATGACCTGGGTGGAGCAGATGGAAACACAAGGGTAGAATAGCAAGGAGGTGAGGTAGAAGGGTGAGCAGGAGAGGAATTAAATTATGAAACTCACCATTGAGTAAGTGAAGGCAGGAAGTCAACGACGAAGGTACGGTCAACGTTGTGCCCGGATGCCCGAGGGGTGATCCTCTGGCTGGCGGCTGCTAACACTGGGGTCCTGATTCTGGTGACAGGAGCTGGAGGGTGTAGGGCAGAAGTCCCTGATGTTGGTCGGTCAACTGGTGGCGGCTTGTGTGGTCATTCTGCCTGAGCCAAAATTGGATCGTCTTTGGTGTTGAATTATGTGGTGCCGGAAGGGGGGCAGATGGGCAGAGGAGCTGCCGCGTGTCACAGTACATGGCTGCTAAAGACGTGCTGTCTGTGAAGAGGGTTTGCGTCCCATAGGAGCCCATAGGAGCGTGGGTGAGCTTGAGCTGGGGCTTCCCCGCTGGACCCGCCGGAGTCCAGAAGGAGCAGGTAAGCTTACCTGCTCCTACTGGACTCATTTGAGTGTTCCAAACACTCTCTCTCTTTGCGGGCACGGTGTGGGCAACCCTTCCCGCACACCGCGCTCCACCTTGAACCACCATCTACGGCTCACACCGCAACACCCAGCAACCTGCCTCAGAAGCAGGCTCCCGGCAGACACAGTCCCACTGTGCTGCGGTGGGGAAGCCCCAGCTCAGGTTCATGGATTAAGTATGCGATTTTAGTGGATGACCCCACTTTTTTTTTTGAGGAGTTGGGGTCCCCCTTAAAATTGCTTGCAGACTTAAAGGGTCTGTTATGAAATGTCAGGGCAACTGCACGCTGTTGTTTTTTGTTTGGATATTGGGGGTTCCCCCCTAACATTCCTACAAGAGCTAAAGTTTTTTTTCTTTTTTTATAAAGGGTTTTAATATTATGATTTCTGTGGATTGTTTAATACTTTTGTGTACATGTGTTACAGAATAACACACAGCTCTCAGCTTCTTTTTTTTATTACATTTTGTAACAACATTCTTATATGTTGTTTACATTTGGGATACAAGTCCAAATGAGCAGTAAATGATTTACAAAAAGCAACAAATACCCTCTAAATCAGGGGTCTCAAAGTACCGTCCCGCCGATACTATGTGGCCCGCAGCCAGCTGACAAGTCAGGCACGGGGTCACGGACCACGTGCCCGACTTGCAGGAGCAGTTATGCGGTCTGCATCTCTGTCGGATGAAGACCGCAGAGCTGCTCCTGTCAGCTCCGGCCAGAGCTCTGTTAGTTCTGAGCTCCGGCCGAATGATGGATCATTAGTAAGGTCTGCACTAGACCTTACTAATCACCACTAGATAGCCAGGGAACGATGATGTGCCTCCTCCCTGCAAAGATGCAAGCAGGTTGGGGCTTGAAAGGAAAGGAAGGAGGGGGGAAGTTTATTATGTGTGCAGGGGGTTTGGGAGGGAGGGGGGACGTTTATTATTATATGTGCTGGGGGTAGTGTATTGAAAGTGTGCGGGGGGCTTGCAACCTTAAGGAGAACAATGGGGAAAAGCCCTAACCCCATAGTTCTCCTTTAAGAAAGGACAAGGGGTAGAGTTTCACCGAAGCTCCTTCTTTGCTATTGTTAGGTGCTATTGTTTTCTACATTAGGGACCCATTTAAAGATAATTTCTGGGTCTAAAGTTAGAAGCACTAATGCAAAACAGGTTTAGGATGTGTGAGTCTGGGTTCAAATGCCAGACAAGATGGTGGATTGGAATGTTGACTGGGGCACTCGTGGCCTCCAGGGAAGCCTGGTAAGGAAAATAGGTCCATCTCCCTTTAAGAGGCTGATCGTAAAATTCCTTTCTTGGGTCTGGAGTTCGGGCTGTGGAAGAGATTGGGTGGGTCCACAGCCTGGCCATCTCGGTCCACAAGTCCACCTGCCAGAATACCTGGCTCGTTATGGAAAGGTTAGGCAGCTGCACAGGAAGAGACTGTTTTAAAGACTTTTTAAAACAACATTGTGGATGGTGAACCAACAGACTGTTTGGCTGTGCAAGAGCACTTGAAGGGTTAACTGAACAGAACTGTGAGTTGTTGAGGTTGAGGAAAAGCCTACTGCATTGAGACATTTGTTGAAGTAAGCAGAACTTTGATTTACTTAAGTGCAGCTTTATTTTCTGTGAGCTGGCTACAAAAATGTATGTGGGATCAGCAATCACTCAGACTTTATTGTACAATGCCTTTCTGCCACAGATGTACCATCTGAACACATCCCCTGTCTCAGATGGCAGAGGGCATGTTTACACTGCATAATAATACAGAACAGATTATGAAAGTTGTGCCAACATTGACTTTTCACAGCAATGTCTCTGTAGCTCAATCGGGGTAGAATGTGACTGTATAGCAACGTCTCTGTAAAAATAAAGAGTCTAAAGGGAGAAATAATACTTCAATAAAACAGTTTAGAACACAAACCGCTACATATGTTTATCCTCATAAATAGCTTCCTTCTCATTGAAGTCCAGGGTAGCTCTGGTAAGGCTAGGTTCACACCAGATGCAGTGCATTCTGGCCTGATTCTGGCCAGAATGCACTGCATCGCAGTGCGACCAGCTCACGTTGCCTGCAGTCCGGTGCGGTGCAATCAAAATAGTGCTTGCAGCTTGCATATTAGTCATTTGCATAACAAAAAATGTGTTTCCAAACGAAAATGAAAAACATTTTAATTAATTTCGTCAAAGGAAACACATTTTTATGTTGATTCAGAAGCAAAGAGCCTCTGAATCCGAAACCGCACACTAAAACCATATCGTCCGCCGGTGCATGCACGCTGCCATTTTGGAGTAGATCTTGGTATACACCAAGATGGCAGCACCAGCATGTTTGAGCGCCGCCATCTTAGAGTATACCACAAACTCCAAAATGGTAACGCGCATGCGCAGAACACTCCGGTGGCCAATATGGCCGCCAGGCGTGTTCTGAAAACAAATTTATGTATGCCTGAATATTGTTTTAGTATATTCGGGCATATATTAAATTTGTTATTTCAGATTCGGACAAACCGCCGAATCAACTGATTTTCGTTGATTTGCAGGTTCCTCTGAATCCGAATGCACCTGTCTACTGTGCATATCACTTGCCCAGCTACCTCAGGTATGGCCTTCTTGAGCTGCTGAAGGAGGGAAATTGAGCATGTCCATGTCCAGGAACCCAGGGAGTTGTAGGCCCTGCATCTCAGCATGGTGAGTAAATGGGCATTCCACTGCAATGCAGTGTGGTTTCCAGGTATGGGGGAGCACGTGACCAGTTATGGGGGAGCTATGTGACAGTGCCCAGGTTTTAATGGCTAGTCACCAAACTCAAACATTCCTTGATGCCTCCCCCTGTCTAAATATTTTATTTTTAACTGAAACTATAGATGTGATAGTTGTGGTAATGTTGTGCAACATAAAAATGCAATTGCAATGTTTTTATTTTATGGGAGTGTTGTTATTTTAAAAAATTGCCCCAGCCTATTTTTTGCACATATGTTAAAATGCACATTTTAGGCCTGCAGATTACTCAGCCCCCCCTCAAAGGATTATATCATTTCTAAAAGCAGAGACCCTGTAGAATAAATTAATCACAGCTATGATTTTTGTACATATCAGGAGGAAAATAAGCCCCATATTGTTGGTTTCAGTTATATAAAACAAGCCCCATTACTGGTGTCAGTGGGAGGAAAATTACTGACAGCATGAGTGTTCATGGGAATAACATTGAACCCTTTACGTGGTGTCAGTGGAATAAAAAAAAAATCCCATCTGTGGGATGAGAAGAACATTTCATTTGATTCCATGAGAGGAAAATGAGCCACTTATCATTGTTTTCAGTAGGAGGAAAATAACCACCATATTATTGGTGTCAGTTGGAGGAAAAATGCCCCATCACTGGAGTAAGCAGGAGCAAAATGAACCCCATATCATTCAAACTCTGGCTCTCAAAATACCTAAACAATGCTTGCATCCAATCAGATTGTTCTGGTATTTTGACAGCCAGTAGGGCCGACTAGGAAGATGCTAAAGCTTGACCCAACATGAGATTCCTCCATCAACACAGTTTAGCATAGATGGAGGAATATGTTGCACTTTTTCCATCTGACCATAGGCTAATAGAAAACAATCTATTGAAAATCTATAGATGTATGGCCAGCTTTAGCCTCATGTTGTTGGTGTCTGTAAGAGCTAAAAAAGCCCCATATTGTTGTTGACAATGGGTTAAAATAGGCCCAATGCTTTTGGTGTTAAAAGGATAATATAGGCCTGATTGTTAGCTTCAGTGGGAGTAACATTAAACCCTGTTGTTGGTGTCAGTGGGCTAAAATAAGCCCAATGCTGTTGGTGTCAAGGGGATTAAATAGGTCCGATTGTTGATTTCAGTGGGAGAGAAATAAGCCCTATAATCATTGGTACAGTAGGATGAAAAATCCCCATAGTATTTGGTGTCAGTGGGAGGAAATCAAGCGCCATATAATTGGAGTCAGTGGGAGAAAAGTAAGCCCCATATCATTGGTGTCAGTGGGAGGAAAAAAAGCCCCATATAACTGGTGTCAGCGGGAGGCAAATATATCCCATATCATTGGTGTCAGTGAGAGTAAAATAAGCCCCACAGTGGGAATAAAATAAGCACCATATGACTGGTGTCAGTGAGAGTAAAACAAGTCCTATATCATTGGTGTCAGATAGAGTAAAATAAGCCCCATATCATTGGTGTCAGTAGTAATAAAATAAGCCCCATATCATTGGAGTCAGTGGTAATAAAATAAGCCCCATATCATTGGTGTCAGTAGTAATAAAATAAGCCCCATATCATTGGAGTCAGTGGTAATAAAATAAGCCCCATATCATTGGTGTCAGTAGTAATAAAATAAGCCCCATATCATTGGAGTCAGTGGTAATAAAATAAGCCCCATATCATTGGTGTCAGTAGTAATAAAATAAGCCCCATATCATTGGAGTCAGTGGTAATAAAATAAGCCCCATATCATTGGTGTCAGTAGTAATAAAATAAGCCCCATATCATTGGAGTCAGTGGTAATAAAATAAGCCCCATATCATTGGTGTCAGTAGTAATAAAATAAGCCCCATATCATTGGAGTCAGTGGTAATAAAATAAGCCCCATATCATTGGTGTCAGTAGTAATAAAATAAGCCCCATATCATTGGAGTCAGTGGTAATAAAATAAGCCCCATATCATTGGTGTCAGTAGTAATAAAATAAGCCCCATATCATTGGAGTCAGTGGTAATAAAATAAGCCCCATATTATTGGTGTCAGTGGTAATAAAATAAGCCCCATATCATTGGTGTCAGTGAGAGTAAAATAAGCCCCACAGTGGGAATAAAATAAGCACCATATGACTGGTGTCAGTGAGAGTAAAACAAGTCCTATATCATTGGTGTCAGATAGAGTAAAATAAGCCCCATATCATTGGTGTCAGTAGTAATAAAATAAGCCCCATATCATTGGTGTCAGTGGTAATAAAATAAGCCCCATATCATTGGTGTCAGTGGGAATAAAATAAGCCCCATATCATTGGTGTCAGTGGGAATAAAATAAGCCCCATATGATTTGTGTCAGTGAGAGTAAAATAAGACCCATATCACTGGTGTCAGTGGGAATAAAATAAGCCCCATGTCATTGGTGTCAGTGAGAGTAAAATAAGCCCCATATCATTGGTGTCAGTGGGAATAAAATAAGCCCAATATAATTGGCGTCAGTGGGAATAAAATAAGCCCCATATCATTGGCGTCAGTGAGAGTAAAATAAGCACCAGATGATTGGTGTCAGTGGGAGGAAAATAAGCCCCATATGATTGGTGCCATTGAGAGTAAAATAAGCCCCATATCATTGGTGTCAGCGGGAGGAAAATAAGCCCCATTTCATTGGTGTCAGTGAGAGTAAAAGAAGCCCCATATCATTGGTCAGTGGGAATAAAATAAGCCCCATTTCATTGGTGTCAGCGGGAGGAAAATAAGCCCCATATCATTGGCGTCAGTCGGAATGAAATAAGCCCCATATCATTGGTGTAAGTGGGAGTAAAATAAGCCCCATATCATTGGTGCCAGCGGGAGGAAAATAAGCCCCATATCATTGGTGTCAGTGAGAGTAAGATAAGCCCCATATCAATGATGTCAGTGAGAGTAAAATAAGCCTCATATCATTGGTGTCAGTGGGAATAAAATAAGCCCCATATCATTGGTGTCAGCGGGAGTAAAATAAGCCCCATATCATTGGTGTCAGTGGGAGTAAAATAAGCCCCATATCATTGTCAGTGGAAATAAAATAAGCCCCATATCATTGGTGTCAGTGGGAATAAAATAAGCCCCATATGATTTGTGTCAGTGAGAGTAAAATAAGCCCCATATCACTGGTGTCAGTGGGAATAAAAAAAGCCCCATATAATTGGTGTCAGTGGAAATAAAATAAGCCCCATATCGTTGGTGTCAGTGAGAGTAAAATAAGCCCTATATCATTTGTGTCAGAGTAAAATAAGCCCCATATCATTGGTGTCAGTGGTAATAAAATAAGCCCCATATCATTGGTGTCAGTGGTAATAAAATAATCCCCATATCATTGGTGTCAGTGAGAGTAGAATAAGCCCCACAGTGGGAATAAAATAAGCCCCATATGAATGGTGTCAGTGAGAGAAAAATAAGCCCCATATCATTGGTGTCAGTGGGAATAAAATAAGCCCCATATGATTTGTGTCAGTGAGAGTAAAATAAGCCCCATATCACTGGTGTCAGTGGGAATAAAAAAAGCCCCATATAATTGGTGTCAGTGGAAATAAAATAAGCCCCATATCGTTGGTGTCAGTGAGAGTAAAATAAGCCCTATATCATTTGTGTCAGAGTAAAATAAGCCCCATATCATTGGTGTCAGTGGTAATAAAATAAGCCCCATATCATTGGTGTCAGTGGTAATAAAATAATCCCCATATCATTGGTGTCAGTGAGAGTAGAATAAGCCCCACAGTGGGAATAAAATAAGCCCCATATGAATGGTGTCAGTGAGAGAAAAATAAGCCCCATATCATTGGTGTCAGTGGTAATAAAATAAGCCCCATATCATTGGTGTCAGCAGGAGGAAAATAAGCCCCATATCATTGGTGTCAGTGGTAATAAAATAAGCCCCATATCATTGGTGTCAGCAGGAGGAAAATAAGCCCCATATCATTGGTGTCAGTGGTAATAAAATAAGCCCCATATCATTGGTGTCAGCAGGAGGAAAATAAGCCCCATATCATTGGTGTCAGTGGTAATAAAATAAGCCCCATATCATTGGTGTCAGCAGGAGGAAAATAAGCCCCATATCATTGGTGTCAGTGAGAATAAAAAAAGCCCCATATCGTTGGTGTCAGTGAGAGTAAAATAAGTCCTATATCATTGGTGTCAGAGTAAAATAAGCCCCATATCATTGGTGTCAGTGG
>NW_017308796.1:0-16810 GCF_000935625.1 Nanorana parkeri | reverse complement strand
AGGAAAATAAGCCCCATATCATTGGTGTCAGTGGGAGAAAATAAGCCCCATAACATTGGTGTCCGTGAGAGGAAAATAAGCCCCATATCATTGGTGTCAGCGGGAATAAAATAGGCCCAATATCATTGGTGTCAGTGGGAATAAAATAGGCCCCATATCATAGGTGTCATTGGGCCGCTATGTGTGAATGGAGCACTGAAGGCTTGTTCACACCAAATCCGGACCAGATCTGTATGAGTTTCTCTGTATGCATTTCATTTTGACAAGTTTTTGCCTCGTTTTTTATGTGTTCTTGTTCATTTTTTTTGCCTAAAATGGGCTTTCAGTGCGTTTAGGGGCGTTTGCATGCATTTTTGATGCGTTTACATGCGTTTTGTGTGCGTTTCAAAGTAGAGAAATAGGGCAGGCTGCAGTTTTTCCACATGTTCTGGAACTCAACGCTGTGCTGTGAAGTAGAGCCCAAAATACCATTGACATACATTGAATTAATTTTTGATGCGTTTTGTAACTGCTCTGCACTTGGTTTAATGTTATTGCTGTAATTGTCCGCACCTATGTGACTTTTGTTTCTTACACTGGGAACAACCAAAAAAATATATATAATGCAGAAAATAGGGAAAAAATACCGCATGTTTTACAGAAATATCATTTTAGTAAGGGCACATTCATACCAAATGCGTTGTGTTACAATCTGTTTTTCAACGGATAGTAACACAAGAGCAAGGAATTGGTGTGAATGGGACAGTTCACAGTGGCACATTGTGACGTTGTCAGTTGTCCTGAAAAAAAACAGTACAGCACGCTCTTTTTTTTTTTCCCAGTGCAATGCACAATGCAAAACGTGTGCTAACGCTTAGCAAGCTTTAGTGAAGTGTGTCCACTCTGGACATGTCACTTAACATAAAGCTTGACAAAAAAAGCCTAAAAATCGCATCGGATTGCACAGAAATCGGAAGGTACATTCACAAAGCAATGGACCCTCCATCCGATTTTGGTGTGAATGGGTCTTGAATTGTACACTCGAGATAAATAACGCACAAGTTATTTTTCCGCAAAACGTCATGCGCTATTTAACTTTTTGTGAAATGAGCCCACAGACATGGTGAGAGAATGTCCAAAACACCAGGACTTGAAACTATGTAGTAACCCATAGCAACCAGTCATATTTCAGGTTACTGTAGAATAAATGCCATGAGTTACTGCTCTGTACATAATGAAATTAACCTATGTGTCTAGTTTGCATGACACAGTCGGTAACCAAAAGTTAAAAGTGATAAAACTTTGGTTTTTTTTTTGTCTTACTGGTATTCCACCAAAAGGAAAACACAGCACAGTTTAACCAGTGCACAGCAAAAATGTAACTGGACACACAAATCAATCTGGGGGTTAAGGTTGAGCTGCTGGAGGTCAGGTGGAAGTAACAGCCATACACATTCACCATGCCGTTTTTTTAAAACTTTTCTTTATTATTATTATTTGTGTGATGTTCCCTCCTATGTAGGTATCTGGGACTAGAAACAACTCTGGATGCCTTTTTGAAAAGAAAATAGTATTTTTACAACTTTTCCAGTCTTTGTGCTCTGTACGTTTGGCATCGACACCAATAAAGTTGGGCGGGGAGAAAAAAAAACGGCTGGCTAATTACCCTTAAATACTCCCGCGTGGGCAGAGTGAGGCCTTTTTGGCCTACAGACGTGAACACGTGACATGCTGCTCCCACGTGCTGGGTAATTATATTGTGTTCTAGGGATGTAATTGCGGCAATATTCGTTTTAAAGCTACAGTTTCACCTTTATTTGTCTGCACTATTTGTTCAATATGACAAACATACTGCACACCTGAAGTCAGTCACGAAAGTCCTCATCTGTGGTAATGCACTTTGATGTAATATTGTGCTGGCAGCCATTGCTGCTCTGCTAGTGATACTTGCTGTATTCTGATTTTATTCGTGTATAATTGGGGTGGGGGGTGATTTATTATAGAGATGACAATGGGCCTTATTAACCATTGCAATGTGTAATAGCCCCTTGGAAAGTGTCCAACATGGCATTGTAGCATGGCTTGTTCAGTACTGCTATTTGGGCCTGCCACCCACCCCAGTGCGTTTTGTTTTTTCACTTTGGCGGGCCTCTGCTTGGCCCCCCAGTGTATTGGCTCAGTGCCGCTGCTTGGCCCCCCAGTGTATTGGCTCAGTGTTGCTGCTTGTCTAATTCCTGTGTGTGTTCAGTGCTGTTGCTTGCCCCCTCCCCCATGCGTGTATATTACTGCTAATGGTCCCCTACCCCAGCGTGTTCTGTGTTTTTGCTATCCTATTGTATGGGTTCAGTGCTGCTGCTTGCCCCTCCCCACCCAGTGTGTGTACAGTACTGCTAATTGGCCCCTACCCCAGTGTGTTCCGTGTTTTGCTTGGGGCCCCCACCTCAGTGTATGTGTTCAGAGCCGCTGCTTGGTCCGCCCCAAAGTATTCAGTGCTGCTGCTTGTCCCCCCACACATGTATGTGTTTAGTGTTCTTGCTTGGACCCTCACCCCAGTTTGTGTGTCAGTGCTGCTGCTTGCCCCTCTCCCAACCCAGTGTGTATTCAGTACTGCTCCTTACACCCACCTCAGTGTTTTCCATGTTTTTGCTTAGGTCCCCCCACCCCAGTGTATTGGTTCAGTGCCGCTGCTTGCCCCCTCCCCCACCCTAGTGTGTGTATAGTCATTGGTGTCAGTGAGAGTAAAATAAGCCCCATATCATTGGTGCCAGCGGGAGGAAAATAAGCCCCATATCATTGGTGTCAGTGAGAGTAAAATAAGCCCCATATCATTGGTGCCAGCGGGAGGAAAATAAGCCCCATATCATTGGTGTCAGTGTAAGTAAAATAAGCCCCATATCATTGGTGTCAGTGAGTAAAATAAGCCCCATATCATTGGTGTCAGTGAGTAAAATAAGCCCCATATCATTGGCGTCCGTGGGAGTCAAATAAGCCTCATTTCATTGGCGTCAGTGGGAGTAAAATAAGCCCCATATCATTGGTGTCAGTGAGAGTAAAATAAGCCCCATATCATTGGTGTCAGTGGGAATAAAATAAGCCCCATATCATTGGTGTCAGTGAGAGTAAAATAAGCCCCATATCATTGGTGTCAGCGGGAGGAAAATAAGCCCCATATCATTGGTGTCAGTGAGAGTAAAATAAGCCCCATATCATTGGTGTCAGTGGGAATAAAATAAGCCCCATATCATTGGTGTCAGTGGGAATAAAATAAGCCCCATATCATTGGTGTCAGTGGGAGTAAAATAAGCCCCATATCATTGGTGTCAGTGAGAGTAAAATAAGCCCCATATCATTGGTGTCAGTGGGAATAAAATAAGCCCCATATCATTGGTGTCAGTGAGAGTAAAATAAGCCCCATATCATTGGTGTCAGTGGGAGTAAAATAAGCCCCATATCATTGGTGTCAGTGAGAGTAAAATAAGCCCCATATCATTGGTGTCAGTGGGAATAAAATAAGCCCCATATCATTGGTGTCAGTGGGAGTAAAATAAGCCCCATATCATTGGTGTCAGTGGGAGTAAAATAAGCCCCATATCATTGGTGTCAGTGGGAGTAAAATAAGCCCCATATCATTGGTGTCAGTGGGAATAAAATAAGCCCCATATCATTGGTGTCAGTGGGAGTAAAATAAGCCCCATATCATTGGTGTCAGTGGGAGTAAAATAAGCCCCATATCATTGGTGTCAGTGGGAGTAAAATAAGCCCCATATCATTGGTGTCAGTGGGAATAAAATAAGCCCCATATCATTGGTGTCAGTGGGAGTAAAATAAGCCCCATATCATTGGTGTCAGTGGGAGTAAAATAAGCCCCATATCATTGGTGTCAGTGGGAGTAAAATAAGCCCCATATCATTGGTGTCAGTGGGAGTAAAATAAGCCCCATATCATTGGTGTCAGTGGGAGGAAAATAAGCCCCATATCATTGGTGTCAGTGGGAGTAAAATAAGCCCCATATCATTGGTGTCAGTGGGAGTAAAATAAGCCCCATATCATTGGTGTCAGTGGGAATAAAATAAGCCCCATATCATTGGTGTCAGTGGGAGTAAAATAAGCCCCATATCATTGGTGTCAGTGGGAGTAAAATAAGCCCCATATCATTGGTGTCAGTGGGAATAAAATAAGCCCCATATCATTGGTGTCAGTGGGAATAAAATAAGCCCCATATCATTGGTGTCAGTGGGAGGAAAATAAGCCCCATATCATTGGTGTCAGTGGGAATAAAATAAGCCCCATATCATTGGTGTCAGTGGGAATAAAATAAGCCCCATATCATTGGTGTCAGTGGGAGTAAAATAAGCCCCATATCATTGGTGTCAGTGGGAGTAAAATAAGCCCCATATCATTGGTGTCAGTGGGAATAAAATAAGCCCCATATCATTGGTGTCAGTGGGAATAAAATAAGCCCCATATCATTGGTGTCAGTGGGAGGAAAATAAGCCCCATATCATTGGTGTCAGTGGGAGTAAAATAAGCCCCATATCATTGGTGTCAGTGAGAGTAAAATAAGCCCCATATCATTGGTGTCAGTGAGAGTAAAATAAGCCCCATATCATTGGTGTCAGTGAGAGTAAAATTAGCCCCATATCATTGGTGTCATTCGGAATAAAATAAGCCCCATATCATTGGTGTCAGTGGGAGGAAAATAAGCCCCATATCATTGGTGTCAGCAGGAGGAAAATAAGCCCACTATCATTGGTGTCAGTGAGAATAAAAAAAGCCCCATATCGTTGGTGTCAGTGAGAGTAAAATAAGTCCTATATCATTGGTGTCAGAGTAAAATAAGCCCCATATCATTGGTGTCAGTGGGAATAAAATAAGCCCCATATCATTGGTGTCAGTGGGAGCAAAATAAGCCCCATATCATTGGTGTCAGTGGGAGTAAAATAAGCCCCATATCATTGGTGTCAGTGGGAATAAAATAAGCCCCATATCATTGGTGTCAGTGGGAATAAGCCCCATATCATTGGCGTCAGTGAGAGTAAAATAAGCCCCATGTCATTGGTGTTAGTGGGAGGAAAATAAGCCCCATATCATTGGTGTCAGTGGGAATAAAATAAGCCCCATATCATTGGTGTCAGTGAGAGTAAAATAAGCCCCATATCATTGGTGTCTGTGGGAATAAAATAAGCCCCATATCATTGGTGTAATTCGGCATAAAATAAGCCCCATATCATTGGTGTCAGTGGGAGGAAAATAAGCCCCATATCATTGGTGTCAGTGGGAATAAAATAAGCCCCATATCATAGGTATCAGTGAGAGTAAAATAAGCCCCATATCATTGGTGTCAGTGAGAGTAAAATAAGCCCCATATCATTGGTGTCAGTGAGAGTAAAATAAGTCCCATAACATTGGTGTCAGTGGAAGGAAAACAAGCCCCATATCATTGGTGTCAGTTGGAATAAAATAAGCCCCATATCATTGGTGTCAGTGGGAGGAAAATAAGCCCCATATCAGTGGTGTCAGTGGGAGGAAAATAAGCCCCATATCAGTGGTGTCAGTGGGAGGAAAATAAGCCCCATATCAGTGGTGTCAGTGGGAGGAAAATAAGCCCCATATCAGTGGTGTCAGTGGGAGGAAAATAAGCCCCATATCAGTGGTGTCAGTGGGAGGAAAATAAGCCCCATATCAGTGGTGTCAGTGGGAGGAAAATAAGCCCCATATCAGTGGTGTCAGTGGGAGGAAAATAAGCCCCATATCAGTGGTGTCAGTGGGAGGAAAATAAGCCCCATATCAGTGGTGTCAGTGGGAGGAAAATAAGCCCCATATCAGTGGTGTCAGTGGGAGGAAAATAAGCCCCATATCAGTGGTGTCAGTGGGAGGAAAATAAGCCCCATATCAGTGGTGTCAGTGGGAGGAAAATAAGCCCCATATCAGTGGTGTCAGTGGGAGGAAAATAAGCCCCATATCAGTGGTGTCAGTGGGAGGAAAATAAGCCCCATATCAGTGGTGTCAGTGGGAGGAAAATAAGCCCCATATCAGTGGTGTCAGTGGGAGGAAAATAAGCCCCATATCAGTGGTGTCAGTGGGAGGAAAATAAGCCCCATATCAGTGGTGTCAGTGGGAGGAAAATAAGCCCCATATCAGTGGTGTCAGTGGGAGGAAAATAAGCCCCATATCAGTGGTGTCAGTGGGAGGAAAATAAGCCCCATATCAGTGGTGTCAGTGGGAGGAAAATAAGCCCCATATCAGTGGTGTCAGTGGGAGGAAAATAAGCCCCATATCAGTGGTGTCAGTGGGAGGAAAATAAGCCCCATATCAGTGGTGTCAGTGGGAGGAAAATAAGCCCCATATCAGTGGTGTCAGTGGGAGGAAAATAAGCCCCATATCAGTGGTGTCAGTGGGAGGAAAATAAGCCCCATATCAGTGGTGTCAGTGGGAGGAAAATAAGCCCCATATCAGTGGTGTCAGTGGGAGGAAAATAAGCCCCATATCAGTGGTGTCAGTGGGAGGAAAATAAGCCCCATATCAGTGGTGTCAGTGGGAGGAAAATAAGCCCCATATCAGTGGTGTCAGTGGGAGGAAAATAAGCCCCATATCAGTGGTGTCAGTGGGAGGAAAATAAGCCCCATATCAGTGGTGTCAGTGGGAGGAAAATAAGCCCCATATCAGTGGTGTCAGTGGGAGGAAAATAAGCCCCATATCAGTGGTGTCAGTGGGAGGAAAATAAGCCCCATATCAGTGGTGTCAGTGGGAGGAAAATAAGCCCCATATCAGTGGTGTCAGTGGGAGGAAAATAAGCCCCATATCAGTGGTGTCAGTGGGAGGAAAATAAGCCCCATATCAGTGGTGTCAGTGGGAGGAAAATAAGCCCCATATCAGTGGTGTCAGTGGGAGGAAAATAAGCCCCATATCAGTGGTGTCAGTGGGAGGAAAATAAGCCCCATATCAGTGGTGTCAGTGGGAGGAAAATAAGCCCCATATCAGTGGTGTCAGTGGGAGGAAAATAAGCCCCATATCAGTGGTGTCAGTGGGAGGAAAATAAGCCCCATATCAGTGGTGTCAGTGGGAGGAAAATAAGCCCCATATCAGTGGTGTCAGTGGGAGGAAAATAAGCCCCATATCAGTGGTGTCAGTGGGAGGAAAATAAGCCCCATATCAGTGGTGTCAGTGGGAGGAAAATAAGCCCCATATCAGTGGTGTCAGTGGGAGGAAAATAAGCCCCATATCAGTGGTGTCAGTGGGAGGAAAATAAGCCCCATATCAGTGGTGTCAGTGGGAGGAAAATAAGCCCCATATCAGTGGTGTCAGTGGGAGGAAAATAAGCCCCATATCAGTGGTGTCAGTGGGAGGAAAATAAGCCCCATATCAGTGGTGTCAGTGGGAGGAAAATAAGCCCCATATCAGTGGTGTCAGTGGGAGGAAAATAAGCCCCATATCAGTGGTGTCAGTGGGAGGAAAATAAGCCCCATATCAGTGGTGTCAGTGGGAGGAAAATAAGCCCCATATCAGTGGTGTCAGTGGGAGGAAAATAAGCCCCATATCAGTGGTGTCAGTGGGAGGAAAATAAGCCCCATATCAGTGGTGTCAGTGGGAGGAAAATAAGCCCCATATCAGTGGTGTCAGTGGGAGGAAAATAAGCCCCATATCAGTGGTGTCAGTGGGAGGAAAATAAGCCCCATATCAGTGGTGTCAGTGGGAGGAAAATAAGCCCCATATCAGTGGTGTCAGTGGGAGGAAAATAAGCCCCATATCAGTGGTGTCAGTGGGAGGAAAATAAGCCCCATATCAGTGGTGTCAGTGGGAGGAAAATAAGCCCCATATCAGTGGTGTCAGTGGGAGGAAAATAAGCCCCATATCAGTGGTGTCAGTGGGAGGAAAATAAGCCCCATATCAGTGGTGTCAGTGGGAGGAAAATAAGCCCCATATCAGTGGTGTCAGTGGGAGGAAAATAAGCCCCATATCAGTGGTGTCAGTGGGAGGAAAATAAGCCCCATATCAGTGGTGTCAGTGGGAGGAAAATAAGCCCCATATCAGTGGTGTCAGTGGGAGGAAAATAAGCCCCATATCAGTGGTGTCAGTGGGAGGAAAATAAGCCCCATATCAGTGGTGTCAGTGGGAGGAAAATAAGCCCCATATCAGTGGTGTCAGTGGGAGGAAAATAAGCCCCATATCAGTGGTGTCAGTGGGAGGAAAATAAGCCCCATATCAGTGGTGTCAGTGGGAGGAAAATAAGCCCCATATCAGTGGTGTCAGTGGGAGGAAAATAAGCCCCATATCAGTGGTGTCAGTGGGAGGAAAATAAGCCCCATATCAGTGGTGTCAGTGGGAGGAAAATAAGCCCCATATCAGTGGTGTCAGTGGGAGGAAAATAAGCCCCATATCAGTGGTGTCAGTGGGAGGAAAATAAGCCCCATATCAGTGGTGTCAGTGGGAGGAAAATAAGCCCCATATCAGTGGTGTCAGTGGGAGGAAAATAAGCCCCATATCAGTGGTGTCAGTGGGAGGAAAATAAGCCCCATATCAGTGGTGTCAGTGGGAGGAAAATAAGCCCCATATCAGTGGTGTCAGTGGGAGGAAAATAAGCCCCATATCAGTGGTGTCAGTGGGAGGAAAATAAGCCCCATATCATTGGTGTCATTCGGCATAAAATAAGCCCCATAACATTGGTGTCAGTGGGAGGAAAATAAGCCCCATATCATTGGTGTCAGTGGGAGTAAAATAAGCCCCATATCATTGGTGTCAGTGGGAATAAAATAGGCCCCATATCATTGGTGTCAGTGAGAATAAAATAGGCCCCATATCATTGGTGTCAGTGGGCCGCTATGTGTCAATGGAGCACTGAGGGTTTGTGCACACCAAATCCGGACCAAATCTGCATGAGTTTCTCTGTATGCAGTTCATTTTGACATGTATTTGCCTCTTTGTTTATGCGTTCTTGTTCATTTTTTTGCCTAAAATGGGCTTTTAGTGCGTTTAGGGGCATTTGCATGCATTTTTGATGCGTTTACATGCGTTTTGTGTGCGTTCTAGAGTAGAGAAAAAGTGCAGGCTGCAGTTTTTCCACATGCTCTGGAACTCAACGCTGTGCTGTGAACTAGAGCCCAAAATACCATTGACATACATTGAATTAATTTTTGATGCGTTTTGTAACTGCTCTGCATCTAGGGATGTCCCGATGCCACTTTTTTAAGACCAAGTACAAGTACTTTCCCGCAGGTACTTGCCGATACCAATTACCGATACTACTGGTCCTCCCCTGTTAGTAGGCATCGGGATCCCCCAGCTTTGGACACTGGGACGGTCACTACGGTAGTTCTGCCCGTGGGGCTGTCCATGGCTGTGCCGGCGTCGGGAAGGAGGAGGAGATAAAGAACCAGGCAGGCACTGCCATGGACAGCTACTTGCAGGTCACCAGCAAGCTGCTGAGGTCCCCACAAGCGCAGATGCTCAGCAGCTGCTGCGGTTTAAAAATGTACCAGTATCTGCCTTAAGAATCGGGGCATTTTCACAAGTACTTGTCAAAATGCCTGGTATCGGCCCCGATACCGATACTAGTATCGGTATCTGGACATCCCTATCTGCATCTGCTCTGCGCTTGGTGTAATGTTATTGCTGTAATTGTCTGCACCTGTGACTTTTGTTTCTTACACTGGGAACAACCAAAAAATAATAATATATAATGCGGTATTTTTTCCCTATTTTCTGCATGTTTTACAGAAATATCATTTTAGTACGTGCCCATTCATACCAAATGCGTTGTGTTACAATCTGTTTTTCAATGGATAGTAACGCAATTAGCAAGGAATTGGGTGTGAATGGGACAGTTCACAGTGGCACATTGTGACCTTGTCAGTTGTGCTGAAAAAAAAAAGTACAGCATACACAATGCAAAACGTGTGCTAACGCTTCGCAAGCTTTAGGGCTTCACATGATATCAGGTCCTGATCAGGTGCAGATCTGCAGACCCGGTGCTACTGATGCAGTGCGTTTTGGCCGCGTTTTTGATGCGTTCAAGTAAAAAAAATTTGGGCTGGCTGCCAGTATGTTAGCTGCAGTGAAGTGCGTTTTTGCCGCGTTTTGCGTTTCCGGACCGTGTCCTGACCGTACAAAACGTGACATGCTTTATTTTTTCTGTCGTAACCTGAACGGACCGCGCACGTGAGAACTGTAGCCCATAAAACACATAGGGATACATTGGGATGCATTTTTAGTGCAGGAGCGTACAGATCAGGTCAGCACAGAAAACGGACTTCGTGTGAACAGGCACTTAGTGAAGTGTGTCCACTCTGGACATGTCACTTCACATAAAGCTTGACAAAAAAAAGCCTAAAAATCGCATCAGATTGCCCAGAAATCAGAAGGTACATTCACAAAGCAACGGACTCTCCATCCGATTTTTGTGTGAATGGGTTTTGAATTGTACACTCAAGAAATAAATAACGCACAAGTTATTTTTTCCGCAAAACGTCATGCGCTATTTAACTTTTTGTGAAATGAGCCCAGCGACATGGCTAGAGAATGTCCAAAACACCAGGACAAGTGATAAAACGTTTTTTTTTTCCTGTTACTGGTAAATCCACCAAAAGGAAAACACAGCACAGTTTAACCAGTGCACAGCAAAAATTTAAATGGACACACAAATCAATCTGGGCATTAAGGGGTTAAGGTTGAGCTGCTGGAGGTCAGGTAACAGCCATACACATTCACCATGACGTTTTTTTAAACTTTTCTTTATTATTATTCGTGTGATGTTCCCTCCTTTGTAGGTATGTGGGACTAGAAACAACTCTGGATGCCTTTTTGAAAAGAAAATAGTATTTTTAGGCTGGGAGAAAAAAAGACGGCTGGCTAATTACCCTTAACGACCTGGATGTAACCTGCTGTGTATGCACGGCCTGTTAGTCCCGCCCACTTGTGCGCGACTGCGGGAAAGACACCAAATTGTAAAACCGGCAGCGATGCCTGTTAACATACAAGCGATCCGGCTATATAATTGGCGTATCGCTCGTATGAGGTCTTGGTATGTGCGGCTCCCCCCTCCCGCTGTCACGCTGATCCCGGGCTCCGGTGTGAGCCCGGGACCAGCATACTGCCTCTCTGACGGGTTCAGAGGGAGGTCGGTTCACGATCACTCTCCGGTCCCCTCTCGGCTGCAAGAATGCGGAAGTGGTGTATAATACATCACTTCCGCATTCTCGTGTCACTCTCCAGCTTCAGACGCTAGAGAGAAGCTGATGAAGCAGATCTCTGCTTCATCAGCTTCTTCAGGGGGGTCCTAGGTGACATTAGGGGTCTTGGAGACCCTTGATGTCTCCATAAAGAGGACCTGTCACATTTTTTGCTATCACAGAGGGCGGTTTCTTAGCCCCCTCTGTAATAGCAATAAAGTTAAGTGAAAAAAAAGAAATAGGAAAAAAAATTAACTTTCCCCCCCTAAATTTTTTTTAAAGTTACACATAAAAAAGAATTTAAAATTTTGTTTTTAAAAAGTCCCCGCCCCTACATACAAGCATGCGTCAGGTGCGCATACTTGCGAAAACGACGATTGCGCCCATTACGCCACAAATTACGCCAATCACCGATAACACTAAACCGATGAGCGGTAAAAGCTTATAAAGTGTCGCCTATGGTCAATTTTAAGTATGTTAGTTTTTTGCGGTTTCGTGGGTGCGCGCAATTTTTAAGCTTGACATGTTTGGTGTCTATTTACCTGACGTGACCCCGACTCTTATATTTTACAAAAAAATTGGGGTAATAATAAATGTTTTATAACATAATGTAACATTTTCAGTAATTTTTCCTGAATATAGTAAAAAATAAAATGCCAGTGGTGAATAAATACCACCAAAAGAAAGCTCTATCTGTCCCCAAAAAATGGTATAAAATTAATTTCAGTACAGCGTTGCATGACTGAATAAACGTCAGTCTAAGTACCGCAGCGCTGAATACTGAAAAATGGCCTGTCCAGGAAGGGGGTGTAACACCTGGTCAGCAAGTGGTTAAATACTCCCGCGTGGGCAGAGTGAGGCCTTTTGGCCTACAGACGTGAACACGTGACATGCTGCTCCCACGTGCTGGGTAATTATATTGTGTTCTAGGGATCCATCTTTGCAATAATGTGATGTAATCGCGGCAATATTCGTTTTAAAGCTACAGGTTCACCTTTATTTGTCTGCACTATTTGTTCAATGTGACAAACATATGTGGGGGGTGATTTATTATGGAGATGACAATGGGCCTTATTAACCATTGCAATGTGTAATAGCCCCTTGGAAAGTGTCCAACATGGCATTGTAGCATGGCTTGTTCAGTGCTGCTGTGTAGGCCCACCCCAGTGCGTTCTGTGTTTTCACTTTGGGGGGGGCCCCACCCCAGTGTATGTGTTCAGTGCTGCTGCTTGCCCCCCACCCCAATGTATGTGTTCAGTGATTTTGCTTGCTGCCCCTCACCCCAATGTATGTGTTCAGTGATTTTGCTTGCTGCCCCCCACCCCAATGTATGTGTTCAGTGCTGCCGATTGCTCCCTTCCCAACCCTAGTGTGTGTACAGTACTGCTGCTTAGCCCCTACCCCAGTGTGTTCTGTGTTTTTACTTGGGGGCCCCCTAACCTATTGTATGGGTTCGGTGCTGCTGCTTGTCCCCCCACCTACGTATGTGTTTAGTGTTCTTGCTTGGGGCCCTCACCCAAGTGTGTCCAGTGCTGCTCCTTGTTTGGCCCCTACCCCAGTGTGTTCCGTGTTTTGCTTGGGGCCCCCACCTCAGTGTATGTGTTCAGAGCCGCTGCTTGGTCCGCCCCAAAGTATTCAGTGCTGCTGCTTGTCCCCCCACACATGTATGTGTTTAGTGTTCTTGCTTGGACCCTCACCCCAGTTTGTGTGTCAGTGCTGCTCCTTACCCCCACCTCAGTGTGTTCCATGTTTTTGCTTAGGGGCCCCCCACTTCAGTGTATGTGTTCAGAGCCGCTGCTTGTCCCCCCCAGTTTATTGGCTCAGTGCTCTTGCTTGTCCCCCACCCCAATGTGTTTACTGATCCTGCTTGGGCCCCCCACCATAGTGTGTCCACTGCTGCTGTTTGGGCTCTCCACCCCAAGTATATTCAGTGCTGCTGCTTGCTCCCCTCCCCCACACCAGTGTGTTCCATGTTTTTGCTTGGGGCACACCACCCCATTGCATGTGTTCAGTGCTGCTGCTGCTTGCCCCACCCTAGCATGCTCTTGCTTGGGTCCCTCCGCCCCAGTGTGTGTTCAGTGCTCTTGCTTGGGTCCCTCCACCCCAGTGTGTGTTGAGTGCTCTTGCTTGGGTCCCTCCACCCCAGTGTGTGTTCATTGCTTCTGTTTGGGCCCCCACCACAGTGTATGTGTAGTGCTGCTGTTTGGGACCCCCCACTCCAGTGTGTTCAGTGCTGCTGCTAGCCCCCCTCTAGTGTGCTGCTGCTTGGCTTCAAATGCATTAATCCAGTGCTGTTGTTTGCCCCCCAGCACCCCAGTGTATGTGTTCAGTGCTCTTGCTTGGACCCTTCCACTGCATTGTATGTGTTCAGTGCTGCTTGTCCCCCATCCTAATGTATTTGGTGATCCTGCGTGGGTTCCTCCACCCTAGTGTGTGTTCATTGTTTCTGTTTGGACCCCCCACCCCAGTATGTGCTCAGTGCTTCTTTTTTAGCCCCCCCACCCTAGTGTGTGTTCGGTGCTGCTGTTTCGGCAGTGGTAAAAAAGGCATACCACCTATATTTTGAATGCAAAATAGGGCATCAGAGTTGGGCCCCTCATTATTGTTACATTACATGTGCAACTTATCTGCATCGTTGACTAGACCAGAAGACAACCTCAATGTCTTTTGCAGTCCAAATGGTGTGGAGGGTACCCACTAATCATAGTAGCGACTGCTATTTTTGCATGGTTCCCCCAACTGCAAAAGGGATCTCAAGAAAGAAGTGGACCGTGTTATATCTAAACATTCCATCTGCACTGCGTCCTGTCACATTTTGGAGAAAAGTTATGGAGCATTTCTCCTTGTAATTTTGCTGCAATTTTGACCTGAAGCTATATCTTGGAAACTGGAGCCAATTAATACTCAGGACTTAATTTTTATTTATTAGTGACCCTATTCTGGTAAACTTTCACTTCCGAGGCTTTCTCCTTGTAGACTAGTGTTCTCATCATTGATTAGTTGCTTTTCGATTAGTTGCCACCGCTCTGCTCTTCCGTTCTCCTCCCTGCTGGTGCCTGCCACCAGCGGGGAGGCAAGATTACTGTGATTGCATTCCCCCACTGCCCCTCCGTACCTCCGCTGCTGTCCTGGTCCTTGCCTGCACCTGTGCCTCCTCTGCTCTGCCCCCCATTTCTTTGCTGCTGCTCCGATCCTCCACTGGATCTAGAGGCTAGGAGCCATACCCAGTCTGCTATTGGCTATTGCAATTTGAAATATCCAATAGCAGGGTGGCTATTACTCCCAGCAATACAGTAAAAAACGTTTTTAAAAATGACGTTAAACTAAATAGAAAAACAGAAAAAAATGTTGGGTGTTATTTTAAATAAAAGTTTGGTTATTTTATTATATTGGCTTACAGTTTTACAATTCACATTATTTTAAATCCATGAAACTAATTAAAATGTCTTATATACATACAACTATTAAAAAAAAATAAAAAAATAAAAATTTCTTTTATCTAACAATTTAAAGGGTAGATTTCCTTTTGAGGATGACCCAGTGCACATTTGGAACAAATATCCCAAATAAGACGTCCCTCTTGCCAAGGTCTAAAAAAATAAATAATCAGATTTAGCCTTTGATGATATGGGCATCCTAAAAGATCCTATGGATATGAAATTCTCGAGAGCTTGCGATTCCGCACTTTCCAATTTAAGACCGGCCCTAGCAACTACCTGCATGGCAAGAAATCTAGATTTCTGGCTTTACCAGCACAAAGCTCATCTCTCTCTCTCTCTCTCTCTCTCTATATGCTTTTTAATGCAATAGGATTTATAGCTGACGCATTGACTGAATCAGTCAGGATGTCAGCAAGATATTCGGCCCCTATAAATTCATCCCGTCGGCTTAAAACCTGGGAGAGCAATTCGGCTTTAAAACTACGTTTATGTAACTTGCCCTTCTCGGGAGATCTGCTTTTCGACTCAGAGTTGGAAACAACGCTGGAGTGCACAGCAGACTAAAAAAAAAGAGAGAAGAAAAAGACCTTTTAAATTTTTTTTTTCATGTCCCCATGGGAAGGGGATAGAAAGTTAATCAGAATAAGCCCAAAAAGAACAGGACAGGCCACAAGGCAGAGGTAAAGGGGGCATTCACTTTAACCCTTCGTCCCAAACCTCCAATCCCCAGTGACGCTCAGCTCCATTTGGGGGGCAGATTAGTCCCAGTTCCAGAAAAAAAAAGAAAAGGGGTTTATTCTCATGTTTTAATTGTAAAAAAGATTTTGGGGAAGTTCCGCCTAATCTTAAATTTGAAGCCCCTGAATGTATTGATCAGGTACAAAAGATTCAGAATGGACTCAAATATTTTGATCCGATCTATCCTTCAACCAAACTCCTTCCTAGTGATGTTGGATCTGAGGGATGTTTATTTGCAAGTACCGATCAGGCTGTATTCACAAAGATTTCTGCGGCTAGTGGTGAGAATAAATTCAAATGTTTATATTTTTCAGTTCCAGGCGCTCCCCTTTGGCCTCTCCTCAGCACCTCAAATATTCACCAAAAATGCCAAATAATTTAAAAATGTTAATTTTTGCTTCTTTAGCGTAATCGTGCCAAAAATGATTAAATGCACACTTAATGTATTGGGGATTAATCATCTATAAATGAGAAGTCATTTTCAGGTTTTTGTTTAACCCAATTGCTTTTCACTGTTTGTTTTAAAATAGCCAATGTGCAGGAGTTTAACATGTCATATCTTCCTTAAAATAATGTGTCGGCTTTAAGCCCCTCTTCATCCTCTGTGTTTTCAAGGGACTTTCATTTTAATTGCAGATGGTGAGATGACAAGCAAGGTGATGAACTGTAGCAAAGCATAGCACTGTTTGAGTTTGAAAAAATTAGAGGTAAGAATCAGTTTCAGCATTTAATATCTGTAATCTGGAGTATTCGAGATGTAATTTGATGCTATGTATCCACTTAAATCCTGGTAGCATGGGTATTCTGTTGAAAGGTCCCCTCAAGACTTCACAGGAAGTAGATGGACCAAAAAATTGAATATTGTGCAAACACCTTGCCTTTGATTTTTTTGAATAAATCGTTTCAACACTACTTCAAAGATAGCATCTTTTATGACCATTGTACTTGTTTCAGTAGTCCCCCACATAGATGGTAAATCCTAAAAGTGTAAAAAATATATTGCATTCTTCATCTGCATCACCCTTGCTATGTTGTACATTAATGAATTAATGTTGTACATTCTAAGGGACATAAATAAAAGTGACCTGCCACTTGGCTCCTCACCTTCAAGTGGAGCTCTTCTTTTCAGCGCTAATGCTGACACCAACATTGAGTCTGCAAACACATACCCAAATCTGTTTTGAATCAGCGTGATTTTAGACTTCACCTGCATGCTTGTTCGACAATGAAGTACTAAAAAGCCAGAGACAGCCAGAAAATGAGCAGTGTTCTGTATTTCAGTTGGTACAGTGGTACAGGTAAACCTTTGATTAAAGTGAGCAAGATGCAGTTGATAATTCTGTGATCTTTTCCATGACTAGTGCAAAGAAAAGCCATCTCCAAGCAAGGTGCAAAGAAATGCCATCTCCGAGCAAGGTGCAAAGAAAAGCCATCTCCGAGCAAGGTACAAAGAAAAGCCATCTCCAAGCAAGGTGCAAAGAAAAGCCA
>NW_017308795.1:138288-138847 GCF_000935625.1 Nanorana parkeri | reverse complement strand
GAGCGGTCTTTATTACAGGAAGCTCCGAGTCTCACACTGGACTGCTGCACAAATCTGGAAGAAATACACAAAGCTCACCAACATTCCAGGAAGAACACATGTGGATCTTGGGTTTAGATAATCTGTGCGTATCCCAGAGTTCAGCTTTAACATTTATACAAGCTATTAGTTGGGGCGTACAGCTTCTGGTTTTTAAATGTATTATAAATTCTATAGATAATAGTAGTATCACTGTACAACGGTACGCTTCTGCCAAGAATTCTACTGGCGTATCCAACATGGACAAGTCTGGAATTGAATCGCCACACTATAATATTTAATCACACACACACACACACCTTTTAACACATTCATTTGCCGATGATTCTAAAACTGAACACCTGTAAGGTCATAATAAATTCAGAACAATACTTGATTCACGACAATAGGATGATAAGAATCTTACCTATAATAGCATAATTTAGTATTTCAAGTTGGCAGCAGTAATAATATTAGCAATATTGATGAGAAGGATAAATAATACTAAAAATAAGTGTATGGAATAAATATTCTATAAATA
>NW_017308795.1:106913-138053 GCF_000935625.1 Nanorana parkeri | reverse complement strand
AAAAATATAATATAGAAACTATAAAACATATGTATATAGAATAAATAATTCGTGCACGCCGGCGCCGACATCCTGTACATAATGCAAAGAGACAGCTGTGCAGCAGATCCCTGTGTGACGGTCTGCTACAAGCACGGTCTAGACTCTGCAGTGCGCTCAGCACATCGCTATACGAGGTGGGGGCTGAAGGGGGGAGAACAAAAGGGGCAACCTCACCAAAAAAGCCCCCCCACCTAAAATATTTGTTTTCCTGTAAGATAGCATTGTATTTGTTTTGGGGAGGTTTTTGGATGTATGCTGTATACCCCAACTGAATGACCTGTAGTTTTCTGAAGCACAATGGCTGTTTTTCCTGGAATCTTGGTGAGCTTTGTGTATTTCTTCCAGATCTGTGCAGTAATCCCGTGTGAGACTCTGAGCTTCCTGTAATAAAGACCGGTCACTGCTGCTCTCTCTCTCCTTGTGCAGGGTGACTGGTCTGGTCTTCACCCCCTCCTGTAATAAAGACCGGTCACTGCTGTTCTCTCTCCTTGGGTAGGGTGACTGGTCTAGTCTCCGCCCCCTCCTGTAATAAAATCTGCTCACTGCTGCTCTCTCCATGTGCAGGGTGACCGGTCTAGTCTCCACCCCTTCCTGTAATAAGGCCGCCCACTGCCGCTCTCTCTCCTTGTGCAGGGTGACTGGTCTCGTCTCCGCCCCTTCCTGTAATAAAGACTGGTCACTGCTGCTCTCTCCATGTGCAGGGTGATTGATCTTGTCTCCACCCCCTCCTGTAATAAAGACTGGTCACTGCTGCTCTCTCTCCTTGTGCAGGGTGACTGGTCTGGTCTCCGCCCTCTTCTGTGGAGGGTGGGGCCTGCTGGGTCCCTCCTATAGCTCTGCTCTTTGTACAGGGATAGTTACATAGTATTTGGGGTTGAATAAAGACATACGTCCATCAAGTCCAACCCATTGATGTCACTGCTCCTTTTACAAGGTAATAACTGGTTTGCAATGACATTTGGTGCTCACAAAATGCATTTAAATCGTGGTTATTGAGGAGTATATCGGCATTCAAGTTTTTTTGAGTTCAGCTTTAAATACTTCCGGCTGTGTCTGTGCAAACAAGTGGAATTCTTACCAAAACATTTGTTTTGGGATAAAGCAAGGTTAGAGTAACATTCTCTGCCAAGCTTTTAGCGCTGTGTTCATTATAAGAAGATCTCCCGTAACGTCCTGTCCTGGTGGCTCTGAACAGGAAGTGAAGTATTAAGGGGACATAGCAATAAAAACCTGGAACAGGTGTGAACTTTTCTTGCATCCTGTGTGTGGTGAGAGCGCCGCAGATGTAGTACAATTCCAGTAGTATTGATCTCACACCACAGGAAGCAGGCATGCACCGATACCGATTTTCTGCTACTCGCCGATACCGAAAATCGGCATCCCGGGGTGCTTACATTGTCTAGGTCAGTGACTCGGCGCACCCAAGCCAGGAGACTAGTATTTTCAGCAATGACAAGCTTTGGATCTCCCGTTTCCTATGAGACGCCACGGCTCTGTAGTCAGGCTTCATCTGCTCATTCAGTCGCTGAGCATTTCAGCACCACGGACAGCAACCAGACGAAGCTGCAGCGTGAATGGTAGAGATTTATCAAACATTGCGCTCCCCGGGCTACATGGCGGCATAATAGTAAAATGGCGGCTCTGACTACTTACTGAGCAGCTATTGGCTGGCTAGGAGCGGCTGTGATTTAGGGGTATACAAGGCCTCAGGCCTCCACCGGAGACCTGAGCCACATCTATATAAAAAAGTTCATTATAGACAAAAGAAGCCTTTTAAATCCAAAGCACCAAAAAGTCTACCACCTGCCTATTTATTAGTGTTTTTAGTTATTGCCTGCACCCCCCACCAGGGTCTGTGGTTCCTTCCACTGGCCACTACAGGACTCAGGGGCTGGTGGGAGGAACCATTGAGGGCACCAGGGGATGCAGTCAGTCATTCAGCACTCTGGGAATTGTCAAATGCTGAAGATTTGAAGATGCTTGAACACTGTGCATCTGATAGTTTAGTTTTCAGTGCCTTTTATCGCTTTCTCAAAGCTTTGGACTTTTGTTTTGGAACGTCGATATGAAGTCCAATTGAACCTTCACTTTAAAATCGGCTAAAAACATTCCAGGTGCGTAAAAAAAAAAAAAGTATTTCAGTTAGTTTTCCTTCTAACCCTGCCACAGTAGAAAGCCTGACCCTGCTAGCATACTGCAGAGACAGACCCTTGCTCTTTGTGTGGAAGCAGCGGTCTCTCTGCAGAGGTCCAACAGGCCCCCTGATGAGTTAGGCCTATACCTCTGCATATAGCAAAGCTCATGCTCCTCACTGATTGGAAGGCTCTAGCTTTGACTCAGCAGGAGGGGTTTCAGATCTCTGAAGAGAGACCGCTGCTTCCACATAGAGGGCAAGGATCCTTCTTTACAGCATGCAGGCAAGGGCTGTGGCCGACTGTAAGACTCTGCACACACCTTTTGCTTCCATGCTCCTGAAATGTATTCATCCAATTTAACAGAAAACAAAAAGGGGGGGGGTGGAATTTTACAAGTAAAAAAAAAGAACAAAAAAAGGGGGGGGGGGGGATTGTGGAGAGGTATAAAGAACCACTGCATAAATAAAATGTAACACAATGTATTTGACATGTAGATTATTATTTACAGTTGATGCAACATACACATTCATCCATACAATAGCTAAAATCATATGCCCCATGAATACATATTCAAACCGGGTGTTCCTCTAATGGCAACCATAGTTACAAACATTCCATGGATGCAATATCCCAATATAAAACCAGCATAATTGACCTTAATAGTTGGGTGATCGTATTGACAATCCATTCATGATTAAAATATCTAGATACATGTGACATATTCCAGCCCTACGCGTTTCCCCCACGCGTGTGACGACGGACGCGAGGTGTGGTGGTGGGGCCGGATTGCTAGCCGCCCATCTCATTTCGGTCCATAGACATCCTCCCTCTCCCAGGCACCAAATGTGTGCGATTATCCCAATTTCGATCCCCTGAGGAAGCCAAGTGCGAAACGCGTAGGGTTGGAAGATGTCATATGTATCTAGATATTTTAAACATGAATGGATTGTCAATACGATCACCCAACTATTAAGATAAATTATGCTGGTTTTATATTGGGATATTGCATCCATGGAATGTTTGTAACTATGGTTGCCATTAGAGGAACAACCGGTTTGAATATGTATTCATGGGGCATATGATTTTAGCTATTGTATGGATGAATTTGTATGTTGCATCAACTGTAAATAATAATCTACATGTCAAATACATTTTGTTACATTTTATCTATGCAGTGGTTCTTTATACCTCTCCACAAAACCCTTAACCCCCCCCCTTTGTTTTCTGTTCAATACATATTAGGGCGAGAGGTTATTTAATGGAGCCTGGATAGAGGCGATCCACAAGTTTTTTGAAAGTTTGTCTATTAGCTGCCTACCCCAATCTAAACTGAAGCTGTCCATTTATTTTACAGCTTTGACCATTCACTGAATACTGGCGGTCAATCAAACTCGTGGGCGGCAAATACCTTCATTTCTGGCAATTACTTGAGATTCTCTTTGGATGGAGAGTGGTTGAAGTTAACTGGAAGTTGCCATGCGTATGACCAGATTAAGAGCTGTGAGGTTGGGCTGTCATTCAGGCAGACTTAACTTTCCTCCCCATGGTAATGACCTATCCCTCCTTAGACCCTACCTCGGAAATTCAGCCCCTACTAGTGACATAGAGACCCCCAACACTCCGTAACAATAGCTTCGATACCTGTTGCTGCAACAAGAGTCTTCCTTACCAACAGCAAAACTGCTGTTGCAGGGAATGCCTGTCATTCTATTTTAAGCTTTGTGCAGACTTTTGGGGAAAAGCAGTGAGCTCATCCAATGAACAATTGGACAGCAATTCTGGGGTAAAGTCATCAAAGTAAAGCTACACCCTCTCCCCCCCAAAAAAAAAGACTGCAGCCTGCCTGATGTTACACCATCAGTGGCCCCCAATCTCCCAAGGGACAGAGAAGAGATGGGGATCGCAGCGCCGTCAGCGCTGGAGTATACTGCACCTAATCACACATCAGAAACAAAAATGTGTACCTGCTCCACCTCCACCCACCATAGGAATTTCAGGAAATCTGTGTGCTCAGCCGGGCTCCCTTCTGCCTCCAGCCACAGGATGTAAAGACTCCAGCACACGGCTACAAGTTCCAGAATTACTCAAAATGATAAGCACAGCTCACATGGTACAAAGATGCTAATGCGTTTCAGCCCACAAGGCCCTTAATCAAAGCTACGATTAAGGCCCTTGTGGGCTGAAACGCGTTAACGTCTACCTACGACCTCAAAAAGTTTCCCAGCACACTCACCAGCCAGCATGCAAAAAAACCTGTCTAACCGTTTCCACACACCCCCCCCCCCCCCCCCTTGTTTTCTGTTCAATACATATTAGGGTGAGAGGTTATTTAAGGGAGCCTAGATAGAGGCGATCCACACGTTTTTTGAAATATTTATCCAATTTAAACTAAAACTTCAGTTTGGTTTTTAAAAAGGACCCTATGCATGGGCATCCCGAGGCCGGGTGTCACCGGTCATCTTATTTATGGACGCCGGCAGAGAGAGGAGTGGACGTTCACCCGGCAGGATGAGGTATGCCGCCGAGTCCCCTCCGCTCTCCTGACACTGTCGGGCTCTCGGTGAATGACTGAGTGCCCGACTTTGCAGAGGGGGGGGTGACACCAAAATGACTGTCAGTCGTTTTGGTGTCACCACTCCAATGGTAGCACCCGGGTGCAGTCGGCTCCCCCCGCCCCTGCTTTTGACGCCACTGGCCCCATACATTCTTTTTAATATAAATCCTGCATTTCATCCTCAGTCCCAGCCCCATCCCCACTATAATCATCAGTGGCACTGGAACTGTTCAAAACGCTGTGTAGGAATCCAGCAGATGAGAGCAGCAAATTCACACAGGACGTGGGGATGTACTATGTGATCTGACATACGCAGGATGGGAATGATCTGCGAGCGATTGGCCGCCGGAGAGAAACAGCGCTGAGATAATGAGCCCTGATCATAGCAAGCGGGCAAGAGGCACCAACACACAATAGGTGGCAAGACTTCACCCGCACTGACACAGCCGGGTCACAGAACGGTGACAGGCTGTGCCGGATCTTTACAGAAGAAGAAGGTGATTCAACGGACTGTCAGTTACAATGAATGTGATCTAAACATGGAAAATTCTTTCTTAAAGCACCCCGTCACCACAACATTCCTCTCTAGACATTCCTTTACCATCAAATGCTGACCTGCAGGCCCTCGAACTTCCTGAAAGTCTGTATTTGCATTTGGCTGCACACTTGTTTTAGAATACATTAAAATTGTTACGTCACACTCTGTCTGTATACCCAATGGTTCATATTTGGGATGCAGAGATAGTAATCTAGCTCCAATGATATTAAAAATTCATCAATTTAGGAAATAGGCAGCTATAAAATGGTAGGGAAGTGGAAGGGAAGGCGTAATGTTGGGAAGGGAAGGCGTAATGTTGGGAAGGGAAGGCGTAATGGTAGGAGGGAAGATGTAATGGTATAATGGTTGGGGGGAGAGGGTAATGGTAGGAAGGCGTAATGGTGGAAGGGCGTAATGGTGGAAGGGGGCAGGGCGTAATGGTGGAAGGAAAGAGAGAGTAATGGTGGAAGGATGGGAGGGGGAAGGCGTAATGGTGGGAGGGGGAAGGCGTAATGGTGGGAGGGGGAAGGCGTAATGGTGGGAGGGGGAAGGCGTAATGGTGGGAGGGGGGAATCCAGCCCCTCCCCAGGCAGAGAGCCGTGACAAGATCGAGAGGTGAGGAACGCCGGTATGTGTTCGCTCACCTCCGATCTACTAAGCCGACCTGTGACAGTCTCATTGTCACAGGTCGGCTAGAACTATCAGGTGAGTGAAAAGCACCCGCCTCATAGTACTCCTTTAAATATAAAATTCTGACTTTATCACTTTAAAAGGCACCATTCACACTAAGCGACACTTACCTCGAGCGGATCCGACCTTTACCGTCAGGCTGCGTGCAAAAATAGAAAAATCGTGCGACATCCGTGTGAAAAAATGGTCCCGCACAAGCGACACACGACTGCGACATGGAGCTGTTCAATAAAACAGCTCCATTGAAAATCGTTGGACGGCGACTTCTCACGATATCGCGTGGCGAAATCGCGCGATTAAACGCCCAGTGTGAATGGGCACTAAGGAATACATACCAAAGCGCCGTCCCCATACCTTTAGCACCTATACAGACTCACTGCGCACGACGCACCTTTCCTCCGAGCGTCTATTCAAGCGCTATTAATGGGAAATAAATATATAACGGAGCGATGGGATAAAACACATGGTGGGAACATAATGTTCAATCCGTTTGTGTGATGAAACAGCAGCCTGTAGAAGTAAAAACAAACTTCTCGGAGAATCGAAACAGTAAGCGCGGCACTTCTGCAGTCGGAAAAGCAGCGGCGCCCCTCGCTCTCGTGTTTATGTCTTGGCAAGCGTTCAGCAGTCCGTGTAGAACGGAGAGGATGACAGACTAGAATACACATACTGTAGGTAGGAGGCACAGGATCTCAAGAAAAAAACCCGCATCGCTCTCTACGCTTTAACACATTTGCAATTAGCATTCATCTCGGAGAACAAACGCATTTGGAAGCGAGATTATTTCGCGAACATAATATTCTCGTATATATTCACTGAGCTGCTGATGAGATTATCATTAAAGCTCAGCACCAGACAATACTTTTTTGCTCCACCCTCTAGCTTTGAATGAAGTAGGGGAAGGTTAGAACCGCTGTGTCCCCGGTTGGGAAGATCTCCCCTCACTTCCTGTTCGGTTTGATGCATGTTTCCTGGACAGCTTCGGTTCCGCCAGTCAGCTTCGGGCAAGCAGGGCTAAATGTACAGTAGGTGCATCAGCCGCTTGTTTTGTACAAGTGATATGGATGGCTGTACCACTTGTATAGCAGGTTGTTAGTGTCGTCATCATCCTCACCCCCCCAAACAACTGACTGCACTGACTAATGGTGCTTGCAATTTGCAAGCGAAAGTTAAAATACATAGCGCAGGGTTGCACTGGACAGCAGTACGGGGTACAGATAGTACACCCGTATAGGCGGAGGGGAAGGACCGCTCGTCAAAAGGTAATTATAATGAGGGAGAAGAAACGTGAACTTACCCTTTAATGCACATTGCACCCATTAGAGAGCGCTGCTGCCCGACTACCACAATATGGCACACAGTGGAATAGGGGCAGCACTCAGCGCACACACACACACACAGAATGCCCTACGCGTGCGTTTATTCACATGCAGATGGCAGGGCTGGTTTTAATTAATTTTATTATCTTTTAATGTTCGCGGTATACTGAGACGCAGCAGCTGAAGCGGATCCCGACAATTGTGCCGGGATCCGCCCAGCTGCGTGACTGACAGCTGGCTCTGCCTATCTAGAGGCAGAGCCAGCTGTACCCGCCCCCTCCCCCGTCCGTTCCGCCAGTCAGCGCTGGCGGATCGGAGCGGGGAGAGGGGAATGCAGCCCCTCCCCTGTCACGGCAGAGAGCCGTGACAGGATCGAGAGGTGAGCGAAAGCCGGTATGTGTTCGCTCACCTCCCGATCTACTGAGCCGACCTGTGACAGTCTCATTGTCACAGGTCGGCTAGAACTATGAGGTGAGTGAAAAGCACTCACCTCATAGTTCTCCTTTAACCCTACTATTAAAGGATGGGTGGTCTGTCATTTGATAACCTTAGGCACACTCAGGAGCAGGAAGACAGCAGCACATGTTCCTAGCATAAGGTCCTTCAATTCCAAGGCCAGCAACTAGCACATATTAGGGGCCTCTCTCAGCTACAGACATAATCAGGCACATTGAGTAAAGCTAAATCAGGGGACAAATATAAATCTTCCTCAGCACGCCTGCACAGTCTGCGAAGAGTTTAATTGTACAGACTACAAAACTATTATTATGGGATGTCTCTAATCAGAGTGCCACCATTTCCATAGGCCAGCAGGATGATTAATGGCAATAAGCATTGTGCACAGCGTTCAGAGTGATGTCCTGCGGCACGGCGCATTCATCAGCTGACAGCGGGGAGACAATGGATCGCTCCGGCCCTCCTGACTATCCTATGGGAAGTAGACCGGGCAGAGCGGAAGAGTAGGAGACCCGTAAACAAGCACGATAAAAGGAACTCCGACATCATAACTCGCCAATTGCAAAAGGATGAATATCAGCAGCACATGTTTTTACCTCTCCCCAGTCACACTTCCATCACTTCCTGTGTAAAGTGGATCTAAACCCTAAATAACTGATATTTACTTTGTTAAAGTGCGATGTGTCAGAAACAATTGTCTTTTTTCTTCCACAAATTATAATTTTGTCTTTCTTTAGCCTTATTTGTATATTAGCACTGCTAGCTCCGGAATCCTCTTTGCAGCCACTTCCTATCTACATGCACTCCAGTGGTGGTTGCATGGCATTCTCAGGGCAAGTTTCCCAACGGTGACAACAGTGGACCATGTCTGTGTAATGAGTGTTGAAACAGCCACTTACAGCCTCTCTCAACCAGGGCGCCTTTTGGGTTTTGGGGGACGACGATGTTGTGATGTTATATCAACTCTGATGTAAAAAGAAGAGGGGACTCCGATGTGAAACGCAGTGCTTTAATTAAAAGGTGGGGGGACTCATGTAAATAGAGGGGACTCCGATATGAAACATAGTGCCTGATTTAAAAGGCAGGGGGCTCATGTGGAAGGGGGGACTCTGATGTGAGATGTAGTTCCTGATGTAAAGGTGGGGGACTCTGATGAGAAAGGGGGGACTCTGATGTAAACAGTAGTGCCTAATGTAAAGGTGGCAGACTCTGATGTGAAAGGAAAGGGGGCACCTGATGTGAAAGGGGGGTATCTGATGTGAAAAGTAGTGCCCAATTTAAAGGTGGGGGGACTCTGATGTGATAGTAGGGGAACTCAGATATAAATATTAGTGCTTGATTTAAAGATGCTGGACTCTGATCTGAAAGGAAAGGGGGCACTCTGATGTGAAAAGTAGTGTCTGATTTGAAGGTGGGGGGACTCTCATGTGAAAGGAGGGGAACCTGATATAGAGGTGTGGGACTCTCCTGTGAAAAGGGGACACGCTTATGTGAAAGGATAGGGTGCACCTGATTTAAAGGCAGGGGACTCCGATGTGAAAAGGGGGAAGTCTGATGTGTAAAGTAGTGCCTCAGGTAAAGGTAGGGGGTTCGGATGTGATCCCCCCAATCCATACCAGTCCCCTGTCTAGGATGAGGATGTGGTATTGATTTTGCACCTTGATTAAGCACCTTCATGGCAGGATCACAGGGTGATATTTAAATGAAAGCGACAGATTTAAACATAATGAAAATGACAATAACATGTTAAAGCTTCTATGAGATTTTGGGGATTGGGTTTACATCTACTTTAAGGCTAATTATCAGGACATGGACACGGCCTTCACACCTCTGCAGGTCAACTGTCAACTTTCACGTGGTCTCCCGAACACCAGGTATGAGGAGCAGCGAGGTGGGAAAATTTCAGGGGCCCGTTCTCCTCTATTCAGGCTCTAAGCTGTTCTGTACCGGGATATGAAAAGTTACTATAACAACAGTAACACAGAGAAGCCGGCCTTGCATACCAACCAGAGGCCAATGTTCAGCAGAATTGCCCATCACTGTAACAATATCCCGGCACGGCTCTGAGCACTGCTGTCACCCATGTCTGCCTGTGGGAAATAGGATTTCTCTGATAATGGAGCCTGGTATATAAAAAGAGTTACAGTCTATATAGCAAAGTGGACACCGCCCTTGAGTAGCAGTATATAGATGGATGCTGCATCCGATTCCCATCAAGAACACCATCTAGTGTGAATGTTCACCCCACGTTTCTGTTGGATTCCTTTAGGTGCTCCGGGCTCCTTAAAAGGAGAACTATGAGATGAGTGATTTCCACTCACCTCATAGTTCTAGCCGACCTGTGACAATGAGACTGTCACAGGTCGGCTCAGTAGATCGGGAGGTGAGCGAACACATACCAGGTTCGCTCACCTCTCGATCCTGTCACGGCTCTCTGCCGTGACAGGGGAGGGGCTGGATTCCCCTCTCAGATCAGCCAGCGCTGACTGGCGGAACGGACGGGGGCGGGTACAGCTGGATCTGCCTCTAGATAGGCAGAGCCAGCTGTCACTCACGCAGCTAGGTGGATCCCGTCATCTACGTCGGGATCCGCTCCGGCGTCTCAGTATACAGCGAGCAGTAGTTCGCTGTATACTGAGCTTAGGGTAACGGGAGGACGCTAGTTTGTGTCCTCCCGTTACCCTAAGGAGAACTATGGGGAAAAACACTGACCCCATAGTTCTCCTTTAAACAATAAAGAAAAGGAAGTAATGATGGGTAAAAGGAAGCTTGTATTGAGGTAACATGTATAGTCTGACCCTTCTTCTGAAGATGATAATCTCTATTATTTCGAAGCCTGGATGCGATGCCCTGAAACAAGCAGGTCACCTTCAGTGCGTCTGTGAAGGTTCTCATTGATCCAAATCATGGTACATCTAGTAGCAATCAGACACATTCAACTGGACTTGTTCTGTAATGTTGAAGATGTTTTGTAGCTTCTCCTGGACACTTACGTTCTAATGAGGGTCAGGTACACACCCCAAAATGTATGTCAAAACAGCTGAACACAGACGTCTCAATCCAATCACATGGAATGTGTCAAGGCAGACGTTGATTGTCCATGAAGAAAATGAGAAGGGTGAAAGTTGTGGAACCCCCATGTTTTAGTTAGTTACGTAATCCCATATCATGCATGTTGCAAAAGCCTGACATGCAAAGATGCAACATCAACATAAAAAGTGTAACATATGTAAACTGAAGGTTTGGCAACTTCTCCAGATGGGGAAAAAAAAATATTTGTCAGCTTTCATGTTATGTCTGGTTTACCCTGGCGCATTTCTGTTTGCTTCATGCAGGTTTCGCAACCCTTTATGCTGCGCGCTGTGGTGCACATAGTTTCTTTTGGACATTTGGACTACCCCAAGCAAGTCTATTGGAATTTAAAACCCTCTTCAAGCAAGCCAGAAGGAGGTCACCTGCAGGTCAGAAGCACCTGCCAATGGATTCTGAATGATCTTAAAAGCTTCTCTGGAGGTCAAACTGAACCCATCGACACAAGCCCTAAGACCCTTCACATGGTCCAATCAGAGGGGAATCCGTGCACAGATTACCTCCAGATCAGAACGGATGTCACCTCTGTGACAACGGTGTCCATGCAGTTTTTTCCATCTTGTGATGGAGGACAAAACTGACATTACTGGACCCATGTTGGTCACGGTTGGGAATCCAGATCTAAAACAGATGTATGCTTACATCCGGTTACCCCCGATCCAACACAATCAGGCGCGACGTAACAGAACTCTGATCCGTTTGTTTTTCTGGACCTGGCTGGAGCAGGGGGGTAACCAGATGTAAGCGTATACCTGACCGTTTATATAGGCCTGGCCATGGAATAACTTCGGACATCAGATCAGGTCCACCTGAAAAACTGACAGGCGGAACTGATTGAGAAAGGGGACTAGGGGGTAGCATCATTTATCAATAAAAAAAACACAAGCAGAAAATTATTGTGTATTATTGTTGGAATAAACCAACCTGCCAAAGCAACAGACTTTCAAAGTTGCCAACTCACCTCATCTCAGAACTCCCACCGCAGGGTTGGAGACTGTACTGCCACCATTGCGTACTTCTCCTTCCGAAAATGCTAGTTGTCTGGCTGTCATCCTAACTCTCTTGCCTTTAATACTCTAAGTGAACCCAGAACAAGTATGCATATCAGAGTTATGACTAGTTCTGGACTTTATCTGCATATGTGTTCTGGGCCAGGCAGCAGGTGGGCATTATAAAAAGGTGGCCATACACTCTACAACCATCGCAAGACCTTAGTCTTGCGATGGTTGTACAGGGATTTAAAAAAACGTACGATCTGCCTATCTTGGACAGGCAGATCGCACTCTCGATCATCGCAAGCCCGCCCCCCTGAGGGGCGGGCTTCCGATGACCGTCTATGTACCTGACCTTGTCTTCATATTTGCCCCCTGTAATCTCCTATAGAGCAGCACCCTGGGAGGAAGAAGATAAGCTCTAGAAGCCAATCAGGCTTTGCTGCAGTGCACATGTGGAGGAGAAAGCACAGTGCACAGAGGAATGACCACTCAGTGTGCAGTTTCTCCCTCTTGGTCCAATCAGCAGGCTGGGTGTGTTTTTGACCGCGCATGATATTTTAGATACATATCTATGCAGCATAGCAGGGGTATCTGGCCCCCCCCCACCCCCAAACTGGCTGCAGACAATTACAATTCCTATTACAGATAAAACAGGTCCAGCGTATTTCAACTCTTTCCAGGCTTTAAGCTACAAACAGCCACTACGAGGGAGAGAGCGGCAGATTTGTAACGTATGGAACAGCAAGCATGCATGAAAACGACTGTAATTACTGTGAATGTTACAGTAATAAATCATAATGTCGATTGATGGAAGATATGTGATTGTTTCCTTTGAATACAGATGAGATGAGGTCACCGCGCTCCAGAGAAGGACGATGATGGTAGTATATTCAGCTCCCATTGTGTCTGTTCCCACCTTATCTTCAGGTTACTGAGAAGCACCCTACATCCTCTAATGAAAAGTCCCCGGCTGTGTGTTAGCAGTCTGTCTCGGCCAATGTCACTTTGAATCAATTAAGACCATTAAAATAATATCTGCTGCACCCTCTTCTCATCCTCAGCGGAGCGTAATTAAAGTGCAATTATGTCACAATTCTACTGATGGTAACCGCACAGGTTTCAGAAGGTGGGTAGGAGCCATGCTGATAGTCACGGGAGAGACATGTGATGAGCGTTTGTCTATAAACAATGTGGGGACACCACAATAGCTCAGTGGTTAGCATTTCTAACCTCAATCAGAATCCCAGCCAGCATGGAGTTTGTTTGTTCTCCCTCCTGGTACTCCAGTTTCCTGCCACTATGCTGGAAGGTTAATTACCTCCTGTCTACATTGGCCCTAGAATGCTTGTGCCCATTTGGCACAGGGACCTTGGGTCATAAGCTCCTTCAGGCCAGGGACTGATATCAATGAATAGTCGGTAGAGCACTGTGTAAATTGATGGTTTCATATAAATACCTGTAATAACAAATACTGACCCCCCATCTACCCAAAATATTATATTACTTTCAGGTACTTCCCCTCCCAGTACCATCTAATGCGCTACCGATTCTGCTACAGCTTATAAAATAGGTACAAGGGTAGACTCGCATTCCAACCTAAACTTAGAGATGGTTTGGGTGTTCCAATCCTTTCTAAATACCCTGTTTCCCCAAAAATAAGACCTAGTACTATTTTTGGGAATTGCTAAAATATAAGACCTACCCCGAAAATAAGACCTAGTTGTGGCTATTCCCAGGGCCGGTGGTGGCATAAGGAGGAACTTGGAAGAGCTGCGGGAGAGGCGGGAGAGAATCAGTGGTGCCAACGAAGCCCACGCTAGGGAAAGCGAGGCGGTAGCGCAGGGAGCAGAGCCGCATAAGAAGATGCCTCCTCTATAGTGCCGGCTCCTATCACAGGCGGAGTGATACCAAATGCACTCTGCCTGTGAGGAATCCATAGTGAAAGTGCGCTTCGCTCATTCTGGCCAGCGATTGGTTAGCAAATTGCTCTTGGAAAGGTACGGCACCCATGATTGCCCTGATCACCATATTTTTCTACATGAATAAGTGCGGATTGTTGTACATTAAAAAAATAAATAAATAAGACCTACCCCGAAAATAAGACCTAGTGTGTTTTCTTGAGCCAAAAAAAAATATAAGACAGTGTCTTATTTTCGGGGAAACACGGTACTACCAAGCCCAACTTGCCTCCCTTACAAAAATACCAAGCGTTATCCGATGACCCAATTAGCACAAGTAATCTACGCTGGCTACCTCCCCAATACGGGTTCACATTGCACAACCCTATTACGAAGCATCCCCTTAAGGTACGGGATGCGGTGAAGCACTCTGGAGGTCTTTTGTCTCCTCATTTACCCCTCCTCTCTTTCTTTAACAATCCTGCATTCCCCTCAGGCCTAAAATCTCCTGGCTTGTTTTGTCATTGGACTATTTTGGGTATTACTATACAGGAATTATAAAGCGCCAACAGTTTGCGCACTGCGTTACAATATAAGGAAGACATTACAATTACAATACAATTCAAGACAAGATGGTGAGGACCCTGCCCGTGATGGCTTACAATCTAAAAGGCTATGATTCAGTTCCGTAAACTTTTTGGCACTACAGGCATGGTTTCTTTCCAAGACTTACAATGGAAATATAAACACCCGAATGCCAACATTTTTAGATACTTTATGTGACCTTGACACTCCGAACCCCTCCAACTGCAAGAACCCTTACCATTTTTGAATGCATAGGAGAAGGGGTGTGAGGTCTTTGCTATATGATGCATTGCTTTCTGGTCCTCATCCGATTCAAAGTTATATGGCCAAATGGACTATTGACCTTTTTTAGAACTTGACATGTGGAGACTAGTAATTAGAAACAAACTATGAAGCCTTGCTTCATTGGTATTATGTCTCCACTAGATTGGCACATGTGGCCTTGGGTAGGTCTCCTAATTGTTTTAGAAGGTGTTCTGAACCAGGCACTGTTGCACATACATGGTGGTCCTGTTTGGTTGTTCAAGTCTTGCGGCGGAAAGTTTACATGTTACTTCACACCCTGCTATGAGTTTCCTTACCAATGAAACCCTGTGAGGTGCTACTTATGGTGAAACCTGAAGGCCTTTCCAAGTACCAGTTTATCTTAATGACACATGTTCTGATAGCTATTGAAGACTATTACGAAAGCTTGGCTCTCTCATTCATTACAAAGTCATTGAAGTTAAGTTTAGGATCTATTGGAACTTTTCTAATGAATTGCTTTCCCAAAGTTACCGGACAGTATGCCCAAATTCAGAAAGGTATGGGACCCTTGGGTTGCATGCTATTTGCCTCCTGACTTTGAATATTGGCTGCTTGATATCTGAAGACCATAGTCAACTTTGGCTGTCATGGTAAGTGTGTAGACTTATGCTTCTGGGATGCCTCCCTCTCACTTCCTTTCTCTTTATCCTTCCCTGTGTTCTCTTTCTTGCTCTGTTTTCTAGTTTCTATTTGTTTCTTTTTCTCCTCTATATTGAGGTTATTTTTGCTCACTGGATGTTTTGTCTTGGAGCCTTGCCGACTATACAAGACACATTATGCGTATGCTCAATCCAGTCCTTCAGGAATAAAGAAAGAAAAGTTGGGCCACCTCACTTAAGTTTCAGTAGTTCTTTGAGCAGGTTTTTAAAGTGCGTCTGTGACCATTCCCGCAACTGGTGCTCTTTTCACTTTAAAGAAGAAGTCCAGGTATACAAAAAGTTAGCCTCTGTCCCCGCCCCGCACTGCCAGACTTAACTGCATGTTTTTTTCTAGGGGCTGAAAAAAAAGAAGATATTATTACCTGATCCTCGGCCTTATGGCAGTGAGTGATCACCTCTCTCCCCCTCTGCTCCGGCTGTAGTATGTTTCTCGGTATCCTCACATCTAATGCAAATGAATGGACCTTCATTAGATGTGATGATGTCAGGGGCGCCTAGACCACCAGAGTCCGGGGGAGAAGAGGCAGCGGGGAACAGTCTAGCAGCCAGGCGGGACCTAGGGTCAGGTGAGTATTTTTTTTTTCTTTTTGAGCCACTTGAGAAAAACAAGCAGTTAACCCTTGAAGTGCGGGGGCAGCCCCACTGCAAGGGTTAACGTTTTACATTCCTGGAGTTCCTCTTCAAAACACAAAATATGCAATGTCCGAAACGCATGGCAACCTTTCTATATCAGATTGGTAATAAAAGCTTTATTTTATTTGGACCTGGATTCTATTATTTCTCATCCGTTGGAGCAAGCATTGTACTTTCCATGTACCGCAAAGGAAGTTCTATAAGCAGGTGAGCTGTATCCTTTTGTGCCTGTGCTCTATTAGGGGAAGAAATAAAACGAAGAATGACAAGTTTTCATAACTTGCAGTCCACCCTACCTCCTCTTATTCTCTGGCCATTGGCTGCAGACTATAAGCAGTGTCCTTGCTGACCAATAAGAAAACAAAAAGGAGAGGAGGAGTCCAACAATAAAGAGTAAAAAGTGTGAAAACTGTACACAAATACCAGAAACGGATAGCAAATACTAAAGGGATAAAAGATCAGTGTCATATTGTTAATGGAAAAACAGCAACCCACCTTCGAGAAAGTAACTGTTGACTTCTATATTATTATATACACACCATTGTAAAAAATGTATACATAAAATGCAATTAGTTGTTATTTAAAACAAGGAGATTTAAAAAAAAAAAAAAAAAAATCTGTTTATAAAAGCTAAAACAAATAAATAAAATAAGACAGACCCAATAATTATAATGCCAGAAGTTGAAGCACTTACCTCAGTTACAAAAAGCGTGCGTGGATCTATGATGTCCAGGAAGTGCTGAAATCTTCCATAGAATGTGCTCTGAGGGAGAAGAAAAGGAGAACATTAGGTCGGCACGCTGCCCATTGATTCAGATCACGTGTCCTTGCAGTTATGGCGCTTTATGTTTTTCAAGTAGAAGTTATGGACCACCTTAAAGTGAACCTAAGCTCAAACAGAGAAGATTTGCTATGGGGGGCAGCTATGACATGAGGTAGCAAAGCCCTGCCTCTACCCAGATGGCCACCTCCACACAGACATACTGTGAAGACCATGGTATGGAAAAATCATCAACTGCAGGAAGACCCCAGGCAATGCTGGTGAGGAGTCCATTGCCCTCTGCTTTTGGTCACAGCTTTCACTGTATAGGTCCTCTTCAACTTTGTCTCCAAGAATTACATTTCTTTGCACTGCAGATACCCAAAACAGGAGGACCATCAAAATGTCACTTACCTGGCTAGATACTTCATCAGTCTTCACACAATCCTTGAGGGGATCACTTGATTCTCTGCTCAACTGAATACTTCCAATGGAGTACAAATTCTCCAAGGGCAAACAAGGACACCCATCATGCAGCACCACTTCTGAAATCATCTCTCTCTCTTCCCCAGAAATTTGTTCAAACATATATTCACAAATATATCAACCAGCTCTGGTCACCAAGCATCTTCATGTATTGGAAGACACACCAGACATCTATATCCCTGACCAATGGACTAAGTATTGCCCAACTGGCAAGATGGACTTCTTGAACCCCAAAGCATTACTTGGAGGTCACAGATATAAACAAGCGTTCACCCATTTCCAGCCATTTATGGACCCAATCTGGTATCATCAGTATGTCACCACTACAACCCTGGTTGATGCTTCCTGGCTCAGTCTGCTCAGGGAAAATGTGACTGGCTGTCCAAAGTCAAGTCAACACATCTATTACTCTTTCGTCCCTCCTCTATATCCAAAAACATATCATTTCACTCAATGTGAACCTCTGGGTTTTAAGAAGGACCTATCATTAGAAAGATCATTTGGCACCTGGCTTATACACAGATGACCAACAGCTGCCCAATGTTTTTAAACTGCTTTACCGGGTTAGTTATAATATTGAAACAACCCACCACCCCATACCAGCCGACAACCCACCACCCCATAGTAAAGGTTCACGCCTGTACCATTCTATGTTACATAAAAAGAAGAAACAGAAGCTCAATCAACCCCCTTTGTGGTCAAGGTAACAAAGCTACGATTTCAGGTAGGGAGAACTCAGTGTTGAAAAGGACAAGGTCTACTACTCCTCCTCCTGCTACAATTACTTATACTCTTACTACTACCGCCATTGCCATCCCTACAGATGCTACTTCATGTTCTCTTCCCACTGCTACAAGTACTACTCTCTTTTCTCTACTCCTCCTACTGGTACTACAACTAGAACTACCTATACACCTCCTCCTATTGTTACTTCTACCACATCTTCTACAGCCATTTACTATTAGTACTCCTCCTCCTGCTACAACTACTTCTATTTCTCCTAATACTACCATTAGTATTCATACTGGTGGTACTACTTCTCTACGTCGAACACTAATGCCTAACCCTTAATAATAGGTAACTCACAGATCATTTTCTCACCATAGTTTAGTTTCCCCCAGGGGATCATGTTTAACTGAACTTCCTTTTGCCAGTAGAGGATCTCTCTTTTGCCAGTGGAAGATCTCTCCTTCATGAGGGATTGCGCAGCCAACATCCATAAGCAGACCTAAACCAAAATGTGCTCCTTCCTCTCTCACACCCCACAACGCTTCTGCTCGTCTAAACCTTTCTCCACTGTTCTGGCACTCCTAACCACCTACCTGCAGGTCCCCATCTCACCAACTGATGTCAATCCTCCAACCCCTGTAGGTTCAGCATCCCGTGTAGGTGTTACCTAGGGCACTCTTCATGCAAATGCAAACCACCTAGGACTCCCCACTCCTCCAGACTGACATCAAGGCATTTGGATATTTTCATAGGTCCTCCAAAGAACCAGCCCTGAGCTTACATCAGGGCCAAAGGATATTGAGGGGAGTGATCTAGTGACAAAGTCACTGGGTCTAAAAAAAACAGGTATGTAATGAAAACCAAAAAAGATTTATGCAAAAATGTAGGAAAAAAAAAAAAGAAGGGGGGGTTCGGGGGGATTACCACGGAAGGCAATTATAAGCAGATTAAACTTCAGGAAATAAATAAAAATGTAGGGTTAGATCAAGTTTTAGGATTTGGTTCCGGGTACTATTCATTCTATTAGGTTGCAGCATGTGTGGTATAATCAAATATAACCAATCGATTACATAAATAAATGTAATGGATAGTAATCAATTTTCAGCTCGTCAATGCTCCGATATTTGGCTTAGCTTTCCAAACAAAATGATGATAAATATACACGTGGTCTTCTTTACTGGTCACGAAGGACAGACTTGGGAAACATTGATCTTGTATAATGTGCAATAAACATCTCGATACGGTGCAGTCAGAGCACATCAGGGAAAAGGTAACGCAGCGCGTCTTGTAACTGTATGGTGGGTAGGCCTTCCATAAGGCAGAAAATCACATTAGGCCCCGGAGAGGCTGAACGGATCGCTGATGTTGTGTTCAGCATATGTGCCGGTCTAGAAGCCAGGAGAACAGCTGGGGGACGTTTACAGGTTACATCAGGCGTAGCCATCAATCTGACCTGATTTCCGGAAATAGTAACACTCGGCTCTGCAGAGAACATCAACCTGAATTCCACCGCTGCTCCTGTATGCTATGTGAGCACAGGCACCGCTCGCTGCTGCTATGACTCTTTGGACGTTTATCCAAAGCCAAAACAGGAAGTGAAAGAAAATCTCTCCAATCTGGAGGGAAATCCCCCCTTAGAGAGCTATCCTTGGTAAAAGTGTCTTTACTGAAAGATTTTCCCTTTGTTCCTATTTCAGGGACAACTTGAAATTATGGATTTTTCCCTAATTTTGGGGGCTTTAAAAGTAACCTTGCAATAAAAAAAATAAAAAAATAAAAGAAGAAGTTGCACATTTTTTTCTTTTTTTTTTCAAAAAAATAAACAAAACAAACAAGAAGTAAAAAAACTGGAAAAAAGTTGCATGAGTTAATTAGGTCTAATTAGGCTTAGAAAAGGGGTTCAATCAGAACAAATTTTGTAAGTAGAAGAAATTTTTAAAAACCCACATCGCAGTAATATTTCCCAAATGTGTCTGCAATGCTTTGTACCAAATACTTGAGTCTAGTGTTTTTATAAAAAAGGTATACAAGACAGATTAACTAATAGATAGATGATTTTTTATTATTACTTTTTAAATAAGCAGTAGAAAAAAAGTGTTTTAGGTTTTCTAATATTTTTTTCGATACATTGTTTAGAAAATAACATTTTTGCAAGACAATAATCACCAAAAAAAGCTCTGTCTGTCCTGAAAAATATTTGTATTACTTTGTAAATAATAATAATAATAATAATAATGTGATAGTATTAAAGTAATAATGTTAAAAATACCTGTATTTTATTTGTAAAGAATGCCACCATGCTTTGGGCCACCAATTTCAGTGTAGATAAATTTGACAACGCACCAGATAAAAATTTAGCCTGGATTTTTTTTATTTATTTAATTACATGCAACTCATTTTTGCCATTGAAATTTTTTTTTTACATTCTTGTAAAATAATACTTCTTTAGTCTCTATTGCCCACCAAACAGCTGGGTCACTGCAAAGTCAAGTGATGGTGTCACAGCCGGCCGGTGAATCCTCGATCATGTAGAAGAGGAAATACCTGGAGGGCGATACCTCCCTGATGACCTTGTCGGAGGAGGACAGAGGCACCAACTATCAAAAGAAAATATGTCACCTCTGGACTCCACAAGGAATAAGAAAATGGCAGCGAGGGACTTTGTCTCATTTTTTTCGGAGATGAACAGTAAAACAGCAGCTGTTACCCGATTGACGGCCATGAGTAACAAAGGGGCGTCCCTGCCTCCCTCCGTCACTATCAAGTCCATCGGATATGAAAATATAGTCACTCCGTATACAAAAGGGTTAACGCCTCATCAACATATTGCACCCAGCACTGTTGCGTGTGCGTAGGTGGGACGGCTGCGCTATTACATTGTTATATTTTTATGCTCCTGAACGATTATTTCATCAACACAGATGAAATGTAAATGATTAAAGATAAATGCAACATATTTCACACTCCTAAATCGCACAGCTTGAAATGAACACTTTGAGCCGAGTCCAAAAAACCCCCAGCGCCGACTTTTACTTCCTAGTCTCCCAAGAAAAAAAAACGGTTCGCTGCTCGAAACGCCTGAGTGCACTGCGAGCGCCACAGAGAATTCACGCAAGATCAGAGTGCCCCTCTCCTGAATTCCCCTGCGCTGCTCCAGCATCCAGCCACATCATTATTCTAATCCTCATCTTCGTTGGTTACTTAAAGCAGAATTCCAGCATTTCCACATACAGCCATATCCCCCGAGGTTGATGTTCTGCACGCAGAAAAAAAAAGAAAAATGGCCAAAACGTAAGGATTTGAGGGACTTTGAAAAGGACCAAATTGTAATTGGTAGATGACTGGGTCAGAGCAACTCCAAAACTGCAGCTCTTGTGGGATGTTCCTGGTCTGCAGTGGTCAGGACCAACCAAAAGTGGTCTAAGGAAGGAAAACCGGTGAACTGGTGACAGGGTCATGGCCTGCCAAGGCTCATTGATACAAATGGGGAGTGAAGGAAGATCCAGGTAGTCCAATCCAATAGAAGAGCTTCTGTAGCTCAAATTGTTGAAAAAGTGAATGTTGGTTCTGATAGAAAGGTGTCTGAACACGCAGAGGATCACAGTTTGTTGTGTATGGGGATGCATAGCTGCAGACTGGTCAGGGTGCCCATGCTGACCTGTGTCCACCACCAAAAGTGCCTACAATGGGCACGTGAGCATCAGAGCTGGACCACAGAACAATGGAAGAAGGTGGCCTGGTCTGATGAATCATGTTTTCTTTTACACCATGATGATGGCCCGGTGTGTGTGTGTATCCCTTACCTGGGGAAGAGATGGCACCAGGATGCACTATGGGAAGAAGACAAGCTGGTGGAGCCAGTGTCATACTTTGGACAATGTTCTGCTGGGAAACCTTGGGTCCTGCCATTTATGTAGATGTCATTTTACATGTATCACCGACCTAAACATGGTTGCTGACCAAGTACACCCCTTTGTGGAAACGGTATTCCCTCATGCAAAGGTCTCTTTCAGCAGGATAATGCGCCCCGCCACTGCAAAATTGGTTTAAGAATGGTTTGAGGAACACAACAAGTTTAAGGTGTTAATCTGGCCTCCAAATTCTCCAGATCTCCATCCAAATCGATCATCTGTGGGGTGTGCTGGAAAAACAAGTCCGATCCATGGGGACCGATCACCTCACAACTTACAGGATTAAATGATCTGATAGTGACAGCTTGGTGCCAGATACCACAGCACACCTTCAGAGGTCTAGTGCAATCCATGCCTCAATAGGTCAGGAAAAGGGGAACCTACTCAATATTAGGAGGGAGGTCATAATGTTATGGCTGATCGGTGTAGGGCTGCAACAACTAATCGACATAAATCGATTATAAATCGATTGAAAAAGTTGTCAACTTTTTCATTAATCGATTAATCGGCTTCCGATCAGTTGGCCCTGTTCACAGCTCCACACACTGTGCGCCGCACCTCCTCCCCACCTCATGCTCGCCGCTGCCAGACCCGCTCGCATCCACGCTCCACACGCCGCACCTCCTCCCCGCCTCACATTTCCTGCCCATCCACGATCGGCAAGGGACGCGGGGAGATGTAGTAAGGAGGAGCAGGTGTGGGGGGATGACAGCCGCTGATAGACAGGTCCAATCTCAGAAGCAAGTTGCTGGAAGACTGCTCAGGTAAGCCTGCACTTTCCCACACATGGTGCTCTATAATGTATTGCTGGGATTTGTATTCTCTATAGCTGATGGGACATTGTGCTGTATATTATACATAGGAATACAAATACCAGCAATACAGCATAATATTTTCCATTTCACTATATTGCACACCACACTATCTTTTTTCTTTTTTACTTCCACCGCTCCAAGCTTTCTCCTGTGATGGACTACAACCTCAATACAAACTAGTAGTCCATCACTGGAGCCATTTTTTAAACTTTATTTTATTGTTTATCCGATTAATCGAACCTAATAAAGCGGCTAACTAATCGATTTTGAAAATAATCGTTAGCTGCAGCTCTAGATCGGTGTGTGTATCCTAGAGCTGCCCCTTCCTCTCCCAGACAGGTTGTTGCTGTACAGGGGATTAAAGAGATGGCACCAGGATGTACTATGGGAAGAAGACAAGCTGGCAGAGCCAGTGTGATGCTTTGGGCAATGTTCTGCAGGGAAACCTTGGGTCGCGCCACTCATATGGATGTTACTGTGACACGTGCCATCTAACTAGAGATTGTTGCTGACCAAGTACACCCCTTCATGAAGACGGTATTCCCTGATGGCAGTGGCCTCTCTCAGCAGGATAATGAGCCCTGACACACTGCAAAAATGGTTCAGAATGGTTTGAGGAACACAATAATAAGTTTAAAGTGTGGACTTGGCCTCCAAATTCTCCAGATCTCCATCCAATCGATCATCTGTGGGATGTGCTGGAAAAACAAGTCTGATCCATGGAGGCCGATCACCTCACAACTTACAGGACTTAAAGGATCTGCTATTGATGGTTTGGTGCCAGATACCACAGCATACCTTCAGAGGTCCAGTGGACTCCATGCTCCGATTGATCAGGAAAAGGAGGACCTACTCAGTATTAGCTCATAATGTTATGGCCGATCGGTATGCTCACTGACTTTTCCAGAAGTCCGCACTAAGTAAAATTTTAGGCATCCCCCTCAGAAGAAACTTTCTTTTTGGTGAGATACTTCCTAAAATGTTACCTACTTCTCAAGCCAGGGCTGGACAAATCCCAGAAGCCAGGATCAATTTAACCCCTTCGTGACTGACGACGTACAGTGTACGTCGCCAGCATCGGGGCTGTTTAAACAGACTCCGGTGACTTTTGCCGCCGGGACTCTGTTTAAACTTGTAGAGCCGACTGTCAGCTTTACAACAGAAGCGATCCTGGCGACTTACCTGTCGCCAGATCGCTTCTGCGTCCCGAAGAAGGGGCCGCCCCCCCGCCGGACACCCCCGCCGTGCTTCCCGGGCTCCGTTGCCCCTCCTACGGGCCCGGGACCGGCGATCTTTGTGTCCGCGGGGAGCTGGGGAGGAGGTCGACGAACTTCCGTTCATCGATCCCCTCCCCGTTCTATGGGACCGGGAGCGATGCAGATTGCATCACTTCCGGTCCCTGGGCTGTCAGTTCTGGGCTCCTGCAGCCCAGCTATAAGCTATTGAAGTGCGATCTGCACTTCAATAGCTTATTTCCAGTGTAAAGGTGACACTGAGGGTCTTTTGGACCCCCAGCATCACCTTAAAGAGGACCTGTCACCACCATCTGCTATTACATGGGGGGGCTTGCAAGCCCCCCCATGTGATAGCAGTCAAAGTAAAGTAAAAAAAAACAAAAAAACAGTTTTTAAAATTAAAATGAAATAAAATAAATCTAAATAATAATAAAAAAAATTTTAGTCCCCCGCCCCCGCGAGCACGCGCGTCGCCACGTAAACACGCGTCGGGTGCGCCTACGCATGAAAACGACGAACGCGCTACACATGTTGGGTATCGCCGCGCACGCCGGAGTGAGAGCAATAATTCTAGGGCCAGTATTTTGGGGTATCTCTAAATTGATGACCTGTGGGGGCTTTTAAAGCGTCTTTTATTGACTTTTTGGGGTACTGCAGTTTTTCGCCGTTTCACGGTCGCACGCAATCTGTAAACTGGGCATGTTGGGTATCGTTTTACTCGTTGTAACCTCATCTTTTATATTTCATTAAAAAAAATGGGTAATTTGTTGTGTTTTGGGGCATTTAATTAAATTTGTCACTAAATTTTGGGGTTTAATAAGGAGTTGCGCTAATATTGCGCAACATAAAAATTTTCAACTACCACCATTTTATTCTATAGGGTCTTGGCATTCAGAAAATATATAATGTTGGGGGGTTTTATGTCATTTTCAGGCCTAAAATGTGGAATATAACATGGGTGCAAAAAATGAAAAAAGGGCCTCAGTCATGAAGGGGTTAACTTCTGTTAAATTGCCTTTCTTTGTGCAAGGCACAATGCCATGTAAATCACAGTCATGATGTCATAGAGTGATCACATGATCATGAACCATACTGATCTGTGATGACACCATAGAGTGATCACAAACCATACTGATCTATGATGACACCATAGAGCGATCACAAACCATACTGATCTATGATGACACCATAGAGTGATCACAAACCATACTGATCTATGATGACACCATAGAGTGATCACAAACCATACTGATCTATGATGACACCATAGAGTGATCACAAACCATACTGATCTAGGATGACACCATAGAGCGATCACAAACCATACTGATCTATGATGACACCATAGAGCGATCACAAACCATACTGATCTATGATGACACCATAGAGTGATCACAAACCATACTGATCTATGATGAGGTCATAGAGCGATCACAAACCATACTGATCTAGGATGACACCATAGAGCGATCACAAACCATGCTGATCTATGATGACACCATAGAGTGATCACAAACCATAGTGATCTATGATGAGGTCATAGAGTGATCACAAACCATACTGATCTATGATGACACCATAGAGTGATCACAAACCATACTGATCTATGATGACACCATAGAGTGATCACAAACCATACTGATCTATGATGATGTCATAGAGTGATCACAAACCATACTGATCTAGGATGACACCATAGAGCGATCACAAACCATGCTGATCTATGATGACACCATAGAGTGATCACAAACCATAGTGATCTATGATGAGGTCATAGAGTGATCACAAACCATACTGATCTATGATGACACCATAGAGTGATCACAAACCATACTGATCTATGATGATGTCATAGAGTGATCACATGATCTTAAACCATCCCATATCTGACATTCACCATTAGAACATTTGGACAAATGTTCTGAAAGCTACATTCTAAAATTCTCATGGCCAGCTTAACAGATGGGGAAATGTTTATGGGGGGGTTATACGTGCAGGATTGAACTAACTTTATTTTTAAAGAGGCACTGTCACTTTTCCCATTCAGGCCATGGTAAATATGGTACAGCAAAAAAAAAATATATTTCACATTAAAAAGTAACGGAAGTAACTATTCAATATCTGCGCTTACTGAAGACGCGCTGTAATTTGGCCAGAAGGCCGCTGTGGGAATGTTCGGCTATAAGAGGAGGAATGACACAGAACCAGTACACTTGTTTATCTGGGATGATCTTTGGGAGAGCGATGCCTCCTGGTACTCGGCCCCCGTGTCCTGCCAAACGCTTCGAGCATTAGCTGCAGTGTCTGTCAAAAGGAGCTCACAATATGTCTCCCCCTCACTCTCTCCCCGTGTGTGCTCCTCCATGCTTCCAGATCTGACATCATGCTATATGGCAGCTTGCACTTAGATTTCCTCTGCAAAACGCCCAGCAGGAGCCCTCTCATCTGTTCGCCCATTTCTGATTCGTCCCCCCTTTACGCCCTCCCCAGTTTTTAAAGCAGAACCTCAGATCAGAGTCTCAGATCAGATTTATGTCACTTTCACCTGAATTTTGATGCCGGTTTTATTGCAAGTTTGCTGTTCCATATTTTAGGAATCACATCTAATATTTTGGTTTGTAGATTCCACCCTCCAATTGGCCGCCTGTATATCAGAGGATTTGGGCAGCATCCCTGCTAAAAAAAGACTGCCAAGGGTGAGATCTGTCAGCCTCATAGAGAGCTTGCTGGTCACAGTCAGTCAGTCCAAGCTATTGAGAGAAGTAAAGAAAAATGATTGCATAAAGATGACTAAGTCGAAAACAATCCCTCCATATATTCAAATCTGAACTAATATTACCAATTATATTCCCCACTAGTCACAAAGGATATCAGTTCAGTTTGTGTGCACCAAATGTAATTGCAAACCCAGCTATCACCTTATAAAAGTATCAGTGACATCATCCCTGTGCAGAGAGTAGAGCTGTGGGAGGAACCCAGCAGGTTCCACCCACTACAGGAGGGGGCAGAGACACAACCAGTCACCCTGCACAAGGAGAGAGAGCAGCAGTGAGCGGTCTTTATTACAGGAGGGGGCGGAGACAAGACCAGTCACCCTGCACAAGGAAAGAGAGCAGCAGTGAGCGGTCTTTATTACAGGAGGGGGCGGAGACAAGACCAGTCACCCTGCACAAGGAAAGAGAGCAGCAGTGAGCGGTCTTTATTACAGGAGGGGGCGGAGACAAGACCAGTCACCCTGCACAAGGAAAGAGAGCAGCAGTGAGCGGTCTTTATTACAGGAAGCTCCAAGTCTCACACTGGATTACTGCACAGATCTGGAAGAAATACACAAAGCTCACCAAGATTCCCGAAGAAGTCACATGACTCTGGTATGAGGACAATAGTTCATTATCTCTGGGTTCAGCTTTAATGAGCAGATACGGCTTATAACTCAACTCCAGTCAGCTAAACACAGAATTTCAATACATATATGTAGGCAGTTTGGACTTGCCAAATGAGAAAAAGGAGGAGGAGGAGAGAAGAGAAACAAGGAGGAGGAGGAGAGAAGAGAAACAAGGAGAGGAGAGAAGAGAAACAAGGAGAGGAGAGAAGAGAAACAAGGAGAGGAGAGAAGAGAAACAAGGAGAGGAGAGAAGAGAAACAAGGAGAGGAGAGAAAAAAGGAGAGGAGAGAGGGAGAACCCCTTTGGCGCTGTACAATGTAAGAGATGGACAGTAGTGTGGGAATTTTAGAAAACACAACTAAATACAATGAAGGGGATTTATCAAAACTGTAGCAGACAAAATCTGGAGCAGCTGTCCATGGCAACCAATCAGCTTCTCTCTTTCATTTTCAAAACTTAAACGGAACAAACAGAAGAGAGAAGCGGATTGGTTGCCATGGGCAACTGCTCCAGATTCTGCCTGCTTCACGTTCTGAGGTACAATTGCACAGTGATGAAATACAATCTGATAGACAGACAATTGGAGGATGTATAAATAGACGGCGGTCACGGATACGACAGAATGATGTATTCGCTGTCCCCATACGCCGGGACTATAAATATTTTGCGGTGTCTCCGCCTCGCTGGGTAGCAGCTGAGTTCAGCAATTAGTAAATTAGCATCTTGGCAGATTGTGAGCGGCGCCGGGCTCGTGGTCAGAACGAGAAGGAGTCTTTCCTGGATGAGCGGCAGACTTTGGAGAGATTTCTGGCCGCCGTCATAAGGAAAGTTCGCGTTTATTGAATAGAATGGAGAGATTGTTGGAGGGATTCGGTCTACCTCCTCATACAACACTGATACATTGTCAGCATGTTCACAATCTGAGAGCACCTAATGGGATCCAAACACGACAACTGCTCCTACACCCGCTCGCTGCTGGTGCCCATCAGTACAGGCTCCACATTAAAGGGAACCGGTCATTATATATAAAACTGTACAGCCAATGTGCGTCCATTGGAGGGAACTGACCAATGAGGAGCCAATGGAAAGACATATCTCAAGTGTATAAAAGACAACCTGAGTGTACAACAGTTCCTATGGGGCCCATTCTGTGGATAGACGACACCACAAGTTTAATTTATTAGTGGAAGCAAACAATGATCCAGAGGAGAAATAAAAGCTCTGTGGACTACCATTAAAACTTCATCCCAACTGTGAAGCATGGTGGAGCAGACATCATGGTTTAGATCTGCTTTGCTGTCTCAGCTGCCATAGGGCAATGAATTCTCAAACTGTATAAACAAGTTCCACTACAGAATTTCAAGGTAGCATCTCATCTTCTTTCAATATCGGATGATGCTACACGCCTATTATGCCAAACACAGATCTACTGGACACTAAATACAGCGCACATATTTTCATCAGCATGAACTGGGAGTGTTTAGACAAAGTGTTCAGTAAAGACATGGCCACACCGGTAATTGGGCTGGGCTCAAATGAATAGTATGTACACAAATACACACACACACACACACACACACACACACACACACACACACACACACACATATAGATATACACATACACACAGTACATACATACATACATACATACAATGATCAGTCGTAACACTATGACCACCCAGCTAACATTGAGTAGGTCCCCTTTTCCTGACCCATCGAGGCATGGACTCCACTAGACCTCTGAAGGTTCGCTGTGGTATCTGGCACCAACCCATCAGTAGCAGATCCTTTAAGTCCTGGAAGTTGTAAGTTGCGGCCTCCATGGATCGGACTTGTTTGTCCGGCACATCTCACAGATGCTCAATTGGATTGTGATCTGGAGAATTTGGAGGCCAAGTCAACACCTCAAACCCGTTGTTGTGTTCCTCAACAATCAATGAGCCTTGGCCCACCCATGACCCTGTAAGTGGTTCACCGGTTTTCCTTCCTTGGACCAGTCATGGTCAGACCTGACCACTGCAGACCGGGAACATCCCACAAGAGCTGCAGTTTTGGAGTTGCTCTGACCCAGTTGTGTAGACATCACAATATGGCCCTTGTCAGTCACTCAAATCCTTACACCTCCAAGTGTCATTGTAATACATAATATATAGATATATATAACACACACACATATATACACTATTATGTCTTAAAGGAGAACTATGAGGTGAGTGCTTATCACTCACCTCATAGTTCTAGCCGACCTGTGACAATGAAACTGTTACAGGTCGGCTCAGTAGATCGGGAGGTGAGCGAACACATACCGGCGTTCGCTCACCTCTCGATCCTGTCACGGCTCTCTGCTGTGACAGGGGAGGGGCTGGATTCCCCCTTCTCCGCTCCGCCAGCACTGACTGGCGGAACGGATGGGGGAGGGGGCGGGTACAGCTGACTCTGCCTCTAGATAGGCAGAGCCAGCTGTCACACACACAGCTGGGTGGATCCCGGCACAATTGTCGGGATCCGCTTCAGCTGCGGCGTCTCAGTATACCGCTACAGCTCGCGGTATACTGAGCTTAGGGTGACGGGAGGACGCTAGTTTGTGTCCTCCCGTTACCCTAAGGAGAACTATGGGGAAAAGCCTTAACCCCATAGTTCTCCTTTAAATCTACCATTAGTAGTTAGTTTATGCAGCATGGAGCCTGATGAAGGGGGAGTTTCCAACCCCCACCCCCTCAAAACACAATGGCTGTTTTTCTAATTATTGACTAAAACATCATTTTGGACTCTTTGGTCACTAGTGTGGCGCTCTTACGGCTTCCTGTATAATTGGACTTTTTTGTTCATGATCCCCCATCTTTTGGGGTTGTTCTGGTATATGTAAGCAGTCTCACCAAAGAAAGTCAGCTCCAGTGATGAGACGGTCCTTCCTGACATCAGATAATAATAGAAGATCCGGCACCTCTCTTTCTATGTACTAGTAATAAAAAGCCAACAGGAAATTTTGGCTTCCCTTAATGTACTATATGGGGCTCCTCATAGCTCTGGCCTGTGTCCAATCACCTGGCGATACCTCCACATTACCCAGTCTTCTCTGAATTACCGATCAAGAAAAAAAAATGTCAGTCTAGGTGGCTCTTCTCACTTCCTGTGTAGCAAAAATAGTTGTCACTGGAAAAGTTACGTTGGCAAAACATGTTTAAAGTCAAGGGATTCCCCCATACATGCTACATAGCGTGGATGGAGGAATCTCCAGTTGGGATCCATGCAGTTGGTGGGATCCATGGCCGCTGGATATCTGAACAGGGAATGGATGAAGTCACTAGCCAGTCAGCAAATTATCCACCTGGCTCCTCCGACAAAATCCAGGTGGTGCCAACAAGGCCGCCCACAGCTCATATCGGTCAACTCTACAGGAATCAGCCACAAATTTAGTGTATGGCCAGCTTTAGAGATGGGGAATCTCTCTAAAGCTCAGCACACAGGATGCAATCTGATTGTACAATTTCCAACAACTACTGTATGCAGTGCAAGTGCCATTGGATACAAACTGATTGCATAGATTAGGTAGGTGCTCATGTCACATGGTCTTGGCAAATCCAAAGATTGTAAGTTCAGACTGTATTGCATATGGCAGGGGTAGGCAACCTCGGCACTCCAGCCATTGTGGAGCTACAAGTCCCATAAGGCAATGCAAAACTATTGACAGCCACGGGCATGATCCCTACAGGCTGCGGCATTATAAGATCTGCAATACCGATGTTGCCTACCCCTGGTGTATGGTGACCCTAAAAGTGCCACAAATAGGCACGGTTAGGGTCACCATACACCAGGTGTATGCAGCAAAAAAAACTTGAAAGGCCTTCAGATTCTTTCCCAAAAATACAAGGTTGTGGCTTGATGTGGACTTCATTCTCCGTGTTTACCCTCCCGCCCCC
>NW_017308795.1:101473-106780 GCF_000935625.1 Nanorana parkeri | reverse complement strand
GGACAAGCGTGCTTTATGGAGCCGAGTTCTCACCGTGTAATTATTTCTGCAGCAATGAGCAAAACACGAGGCACAATTCCCCAATCCCCACACCAGACAAGGATGGAGAAAACACGCAGGAAGAATCAAATAAATTACACGTTAGACTAATTCCAGGAGAGACCGGGAATAAATACAAAGTGTACTACAGGGAACGGCGACGGGATGCATTAAAGAGGCGCTGTCTAAAGATTTAAAACCTGCTCCTGGCATGCAATAGAATATCTCTTATATTCACCTCCCTGGTGGCCCGTGTCTTTGACCTTCCCTCCATTCCAGGCTCTGCAGCCACTTCTGGGAATTTTAGATGGCCATGTCCCCTACATGGAGGACGCTGGCACACAGTAGGGAACAGGGACATCCGACTACCCAGGAGTGTCAAATGCCGAAGCGGCGCTGGATCGGATGGAAAGGTAAGAGACTCAGGCCACCAGCGAAGGTAACATGTCTTTCATTGCAGGATGAGGGCGGGTTAGAAATCTTTAAAGACCTGACAGGGTCTTTTTAGAGTAGACCTATGGTCAGATATATGTTTCATGTGAAGTGCATGTATGCCAAGTATTAGTATAACACGTCTAGGTATTTATGACCACTCTCAGCTATCATAGTACTGCCATTGACAATGCCTGCATCTGCTTTGCTCCAATGACCACCAATGTACAGACCACCATTTTAACCACTGACCCCCTACATAAGGGGAATTTTTTTCACTGACCATAAATATAAGGAGGCCTTCTCCACTGACCCCCAATGTACCAGGCCATTGTTACCCACTGACCCCCAATGTACAGTAAAGGACATTCTTCCCACTGACCATAAAAAAAGGGGGCCTTTTTCACTGACTACCAATGTTCCAGGCCATGGTTACCCACTGACCCCAATGTAAGGGACATTCTGCCCACTGACCATAAATATCAGGGGGCCTTCTTTACTGACCACTAATGTACCAGGCCATTCTGACCCACTGACCCTCAATGTAAGGGACATTCTTCCACTGGTCATACAAAAAAGGGGATCACATGTTTCACTGCTTGTGCGTTTCTGATAATACACCCAGCATGGTAAACACACTAGTGTCACCACATTTCTTATACGTTCATTCATTATGCTAGCTACAGCTCACTGATCAAACTAATGTTTTATAAACCTATAGAAATCATTTCCAGCAGGGGTTCCCCGAGGCTTAAAAATTATTAAAAAGGACTCCTCCGGGGTAAAAAGGTTAAGAATGGCTGCCCCAGACTAAACGAGCGTTATACCTTTACTATATCAAAGGGTCCACCAAAACAATATTGGTTAATGCTCATTCTGAGTTATTGACTGTTAAAGCTGAAGTCCGATTAAAAATAATATTTGGGCTTTGCCCCATATAGTAAGTGTCTACTGCTTATTTAATTTTTTAGGGGGGGCTGTAAAGTAAAAGCAGAGGAACATTCCTGAAGGTATGGACAACCTGCCCCACAAATTTGTTCCTCTGCTCGGGTCGTGCAAGCCTTGACTAGCAGAGCATGCATAGATCAAGGTGACCACTGTCGCCAACAATCATTTTTGCAGTCTGTAAGTATGACATTTTCACCAAACACCAAAAAGACCGTCAATGTATCAGAGCATTCTTTCCAAAATCCTCCAATGAAAGGGTCATTCTTTCCCACTCACCCCCAATGTACCATTAATTCCCAATGACCCCCATTGTACCATTCCATTCATTCCTAATGACCCCCAATGTACCATTCCATTCATTCCTAATGACCCCCAATGTACCACTCCATTCATTCTCACTGATTCCCAATGTACCATTCCATTTGTCCTCAATGACCCCCATTGTAAAAGGCATTCTTCCCAGTGAGCCCCAATGTACCATTCATTCCCACTGACTCCCCTTTCTCTGTCCGGACGTGGTTTAGGGTAACCAAGCACCAGGATGTACATGCAAGTGCCTTCTGATCGCTGGGCAATTTTTAATAATCATCTAGTCCAAAACTGGACAATCCCAGGAGCCTGGTAACCAATAAAAATTTCAGCTGGTGCCAAACTTCTGAGGTTATCTCGTTGTTGTCAATAGGGCCTAAACAAATCTCGATGACTCCTGCATTGGACAGACTAGACCCTGAAATCCATAGAATTTTTGTCCAACCCTGATCTAGTCTAGAGGGCACCAGAAGCCCACAGTGTTCCATGTCTACCGACATCAGCTAGAAAGTCAGCTCTTTGCCACTCCCTGTCTCGCTCGCTTACCACTGGACAAAGAGACCACATTCAAAGAGATGCAGGAGAAAGACAAGCCACCAGATTGCTACACGTTCTTGGTATCTGTGTACTAGATGCCCCAAGTTGTAGGGCTCCTGAAGACCACCAGAACATTGCTGAAGATATGTTGGCACGGAAGTGCCAGTTTACTGTGTCACAGGTCAGTACATGTACACTTGAAGCTTGTGCATTATTCTCGGTGAAGCTACATTGAAACATCTGATTAATAAGTGACAGGTAATGAAGTGGTTTACAGCTCCATGAAGTGTCATTTTATAGCCTTCTATAAAGCCGATGGTGTACAGAGGACAACCAGGGCGGAGAAATCCTTACAACAACATTTAAAGGCCTTGGGGGTTAAAAGGAGATCTGTCTTAGATGGACACAGATTGGTAGCTAGAGGTCACTCCTAGTGCTCTCACTCTCCTTCACCCATGAGCCCCACAATTATGAGAACCGCAAGGTCAAACAACCCAAAAGTGATGATCCAGTTGTAGATAGAGCCAGGTGGACTTTTATTTCTTGGGGAAGTCAGCAGCTAGTTCTCTTTAGCATTACTCCTGACTCTGTTTGTGGATGTTAACATCTCGATTGGACATAGACCTCTTCTGTAGGATGTATATACACCTCTATAGGGCACAGACCATCTTTGTAGGATGTATATACCTCTACAAGTTCTGTAGATCACCTCTGTAGGATGTATATACCTCTATAGGACATATACCTCCTCTGTAGGATGTATATACACCTCTATAGGGCATATACAATTTTTGTAGGATGTATATACCTCTACAAGTTCTGTAGATCACCTCTGTAGGATGTATAAACCTCTAAGGAACAAAGACCTCCTCTGTATGGTGTGTACACCTCTATAGGACACAGACCTCCTCTATGGTGTATACACCTCTATAGGACACAGGTCTACTTTGTAGGATGTACACACCTCTACAGGATGCAGACCACCCCTGTAGGATGTATACATCTCTATAGGACACAGACCATCTTTGTAGGATGTATTCACCTCTACAAGTTCTGCAGATCACCTCTGTAGGATGTATAACCTCTAAGGAACAAAGACCTCCTCTGTATGGCGTATACACCTCTGTAGGACACAGGCCTCCTCTGTATGGCGTATACACCTCTGTAGGACACAGGCCTCCTCTGTAGGACACAGGCTTCCTCTGTATGGCGTATACACCTCTGTAGGACACAGGCCTCCTCTGTATGGCGTATACACCTCTGTAGGACACAGGTCTACTTTGTAGGATGTACACACCTCTACAGGATGCAGACCACCCCTGTAGGATGTATACATCTCTATAGGACACAGACCATCTTTGTAGGATGTATACACCTCTACAAGTTCTGTAGATCACCCTGTAGGATGTATAAACCTCTAAGGAAAAAAGACCTCCTCTGTATGGCGTATACACCTCTGTAGGACACAGGCCTCCTCTGTATGGCGTATACACCTCTATAGGACACAGACCTCGTCTCTATGGTGCATACACCTCTATAGGACACAGACCTCCTCTCTATGGTGTATTCACCTCTATAGGACACAGACCTCTTCTCTATGGTGCATAAACCTCTGTAGGACACAGACCTCTTCTCTATGGTGCATAAACCTCTGTAGGACACAGACCTCCTCTCTATGGTGCATCGACCTCTGTAGGACACAGACCTCCTCTCTATGGTGCATACACCTCTGTAGGACACGGACCTCCTCTCTATGGTGCATACACCTCTGTAGGACACGGACCTCCTCTCTATGGCGCATACACCTCTGTAGGACACGGACCTCCTCTCTATGGCGCATACACCTCTGTAGGACACGGACCTCCTCTCTATGGCGCATACACCTCTGTAGGACACGGACCTCCTCTCTATGGCGCATACACCTCTGTAGGACATGGACCTCCTCTCTATGGCGCATACACCTCTGTAGGACACGGACCTCCTCTCTATGGTGCATACACATCTGTAGGACACGGACCTCCTCTCTATGGTGTATACACCTGTGTAGGACATAGACCTCCGCTCTATGGTGCATACACCTCTGTAGGACACAGACCTCCTCTCTATGGTGCATACACCTCTGTAGGACACAGACCTCCTCTGTATGGTGTATACACCTCTGTAGGACACAGGCCTCCTCTCTATGGCGCATACACCTCTGTAGGACACGGACCTCCTCTCTATGGCGCATACACATCTGTAGGACACGGACCTCCTCTCTATGGTGTATTCACCTGTGTAGGACACAGACCTCCGCTCTATGGTGCATACACCTCTGTAGGACACAGACCTCCTCTCTATGGTGCATACACCTCTGTAGGACACAGGCCTCCTCTCTATGGTGTATACACCTCTGTAGGACATAAACCTCCTCTATATGGCACACTGGCTTTACGTTCTCTGACATTTCCCCACCCCCTCCAGCTAACTCCGCCCAACCTTAGCCTCAGTCCTCCAATCCTCACTCTTCTCAGGCCCCCTGATGCTCCCGCCTACCCTGTGAGCGACACTCTGTCTGACAGGTTCCTCCCTCCACCTCTACTACTGCCACTGCTAGGTGACTGGCCACGCCTCCCTCCGACTGCGCAGCCGCCGTGCGGCTGGACACGTCCCCCGTTGCTATGTCGCTGAGCTTGGTTCCGCCTCCTGTCGCCTGTACGGCTCTGTGAGTGGCTCGCAGTCGGATGGTTGCAGCCTCTCTGACGTCACATTGAGACGCGGAGGTTGCTGGGAGTTCGCTATGACAGGACGGGGACTGTATAGGTGAATGGAGTCTGGGGAGCCCGGTGACCCCCTCACATTGCCTCAGGTGTCCTAATCATTACATATGCGGAAGTGCTGCTGTTGCCTATAGGAACCTGTCAGAATTCTTGTATTTTACTTTAGAGCTGAGCTATGAGAAGAACATCAATCCAGATCACAGTAAGAGGAGAGAGGGAATAATTCCCATTCTGGTAGCCAGTATTAGGGGGATCAGACACTTCTATGTGTCTTGTATTCTTG
>NW_017308795.1:86710-101404 GCF_000935625.1 Nanorana parkeri | reverse complement strand
TGGCCAGGCAGTGGGAGAAACCACAGCACCCAGCGGGGGGGGGCGCCTGGGACCCAACCTACCCGGAGGTGGTAGATGCCAGTGGTACCCGGACAGGTGAGTATTAAATCTCTGATTTCAGGGCTCATTCACTCGCCCTGCATTGTGGTAATATGGACCCACCTGGACTGTATTGCCAGAAATGCAGCACCACCTCATGTTCATGTGTTACAGTCCATTCATTTTCAATGAACCCGACAGAGATGTGTACCTTGCATACTGTGTCCCCCCAACCCAACCCAGCCAATGGCCTGTGTACAGTACTCCCCGACCCAGCCGCGGGTCGCGCACCGCACTCCCCAGCCCAGGGTCCGCGTACCGTACTCACTGACCCAGCCGAGGTCCGCGTACCGTACTCCCCGACCCGGCTCAGGGTCCGCGTACCGTACTCCCCAAACCGGCTCAGGGGCCGCGCACCGTACTCCCCAGCCCAGGGGCCGCGTACTTTACTCTCCGACCCAGCTGAGGGCCCGCGTACCGTACTCCCCAACCCACCCGAGGGTCCGCATACCGTACTCCCCAACCCGGATCAGGGGCCGCGCACCGCACTCCCCAGCCCAGGGTCAGTGTACCGTACTCCCCGAGTCAGCCGAGGGGCCATGTACCGTACTCCCCGAGTCAGCCGAGGGGCCGTGTACCGTACTCCCCGAGTCAGCCGAGGGGCCGTGTACCGGACTGCCCGACCCAGCCAGAAGCCGTGTATCACACTCCCCGACCCAGCTGACGTTCCGTGTACCGTACTGCCCGACCCAGCCGAGGGTCCGTGTACCGTACTGCCCGACTCAGCTGACGTTCCGTGTACCGTACTGCCCGACCCAGCCGAGGGTCCGTGTACCGTACTGACCGACCCAGCTGACGTACCGTGTACTGTACTCAAAAGCTTTTTTTAACTTATGTATAGTGTAAAGGAGGCTGACTCGTCCGTTTTTTGCCATCTCCCATTAGGGAGATTTCCCATCACTTCCTGTCCATGGCCACAACAGAAAGTGAGATGAAATCCCTTCAAAGTGAGGGAAATCCTTGGTGGTCAACCGAGTCACCAGAACCAGTGTCTCCATTGGGAGATTTTCCATCTCTCCCTGTTCTGATGACAACCCAAAATGTGAGATTTCCTTTTAGTGATAGCGGTCACCAGGACAAATGGAGAGAGGGAATCTCCCTAACGGGGACACAGACAGCAATAAAAACCTGAGTCCCTCTCCCCTGCATCCAAAACTCGCTGCACTTATACTTCAAATCTGCTCATTTTATTAGACCGATACCTGGTGGTCCTGCCATCGGGGTCCTTCTTCCTGCACTTCCTGGGGGATAACTGTCTCCCAATTGTGTCTTCTCCACCCCGTGACGCACATCCCTGCTGGAGACTACAAGCGTCTGTGCCGACACACATTGCACAGGTTTGGTTCACAGCTGTCACTATTAGGAAGCCGGCCACAAGTCATGATGTGCAGCCAACATCTGAGCAAGCGCATGTAGACAGAAGGTGACTACAAAGAGGCCGCAAGAGATCAGCAGCCCGGGGGGGGGAGCGAAACGTATTCTATATTAAAACAAAGAAAATGGCAACTGTTTATGATAAACATGAATTTAGCCAATACTATGCCCTCCAGTAAAGGCCTACACCAACCATAAACCCTCATTTTCCTAACATACGCCCATGCATTCTAGTGCAACAAAACGCCCCACATCCAATCACGTCACCTGTGTAATATGTTCAATAAATGACACTTCTTAACCAATGACGTCACCAATTCACACCAGTGTTATCTCTCGCCTGAACTATTGCAGCTCTCTACTCGGCCTACAGAGACTAACCCCATTTCTGTCTATTACTAACTAATCGATTTTGAAAATAATCGTTAGCTGCAGCTCTAGAACAATCTACAACCCTACCCCGAGCTACATCACCAACCTCATCTCAGAATATCACCCAAACTGTCATCATCGCTCCTCCCAAGACCTCCTGCTCTCTAGATTCCTCATCACCTCCTCCCATGCTTCCCTCCTGCTCTCTAGATTCCTCATCACTTCCTCCCATACTTCGCTCCTCCCTGGTGTCAGCAGCCTTATATAGTGTGCTGCAGGGACTTAGCTGTGAGACATGATTGGGCAGAGTCATCGTGACTCTGCCCAATCATGGCTCTACATTTGTACTGAGCCCTGATTGGCACAGTCTTGCACCTGACCTGCGGTCAGGTGCAGGACTGTAGCCAATTACCGTTTTCGGACGGCGCAGTGCATTGTGGGATGTGCCGGGGTCGAACAGACCGCGGACATCCCATAATGTTCGGCGAACGCTAGAACATGCAATGTTCGAGTCGAACCTATGGTCGACTCGAACATGCAGCCCATCCTTACTCTCTAGTTTCCTTATCACCTCCTCCCATGCTTCCCTCCTGCTCTCTAGTTTCCTCATCACTTCCCCCCATGCTTCGCTCCTCCCAAGACCTCCTACTGCTCTAGATTCCTCATCACCTCCTCGCATGCTTCACTCCTCCCAAGACCTCCTACTCTCTAGATCCCTCATCACCTCCTCCCATGCTTCACTTCTCCCAAGACCTCCTGCTCTCTAGATTCCTCATCACCTCCTCCCATGCTTCACTTCTCCCAAGACCTCCTGCTCTCTAGATTCCTCATCACCTCCTCCCATGCTTCACTTCTCCCAAGACCTCCTGCTCTCTAGATCCCTCATCACCTCCTCCCATGCTTCGCTCCTCCCAAGACCTCCTGCTCTCTAGTTTCCTTATCACTTCCTCCCATACTTCGCTCCTCCCAAGACCTCCTGCTGCTCTAGATTCGTCACCTCCTCCCATGCGTCGCTCCTCCCAAGACCTCCTACTGCTCTAGATTCCTCATCACCTCCTCGCATGCTTCACTCCTCCCAAGACCTCCTACTCTCTAGATCCCTCATCACCTCCTCCCATGCTTCACTTCTCCCAAGACCTCCTGCTCTCTAGATCCCTCATTACCTCCTCCCATGCTTCGCTCCTCCCAAGACCTCCTGCTCTCTAGTTTCCTTATCACTTCCTCCCATACTTCGCTCCTCCCAAGACCTCCTGCTGCTCTAGATTCCTTGTCACCTCCTCCCATGCGTCGCTCCTCCCAAGACCTCCTGCTCTCTAGTTCCCTCATCACCTCCTCACGAGACCTCCTGCTGCTCTAGATTCCTCACCTCCTCCCATACTTCGCTCCTCCCAAGACCTCCTGCTGCTCTAGATTCCTCGTCACCTCCTCCCATGCGTCGCTCCTCCCAAGACCTCCTGCTCTCTAGTTCCCTCATCACCTCCTCACGAGACCTCCTGCTGCTCTAGATTCCTCACCTCCTCCCATACTTCGCTCCTCCCAAGACCTCCTGCTGCTCTAGATTCCTCGTCACCTCCTCCCATGCGTCGCTCCTCCCAAGACCTCCTGCTCTCTAGTTTCCTTATCACTTCCTCCCATACTTCGCTCCTCCCAAGACCTCCTGCTTCTTTAGATTCCTCATCACCTCCTCCCATGCTTCGCTCCTCCCAAGACCTCCTGCTCTCTAGATTCCTCATCACCTCCTCCCATGCTTCACTTCTCCCAAGACCTCCTACTCTCTAGATTCCTCATCACCTCCCATGCTTCCCTCCTGTTCTCTAGATTCCTCATCACTTCCTCCCATACTTCGCTCCTCCCAAGACCTCCTGCTGCTCTAGATTCCTCATTACCTCCTCCCATGCTTCGCTCCTCCCAAGACCTCCTGCTGCTCTAGATTCCTCATTACCTCCTCCTATGCTTCGCTCCTCCCAAGACCTCCTGCTGCTCTAGGTTCCTTATCACTTCCTCCCATACTTTGCTCCTCCCAAGACCTCCTGCTCCCTAGTTCCCTCATCACCTCAGTCTGTAAATGTTGCCCATAAACCTGATTTGCAGTGGGGGTCGACTCATTTTGATTACAACTGTAAATCCAATCCGTACATAGCTCATAGAATGGCGTTTTCTGAATCCGCTGCCGTCCTGGGAGCCGGGAGATGAAAGCTGCCTGGACTGACATTGGCCCTTTAATCAGAACGATGCTTCACTAGTAGACGGGTATAATAGGATCATTTATTACCTGGACAGCTCTTCTTCCGGCAATCCTGCAGAGGAAGACACTTTGAGTAGCAAGCGCTGCTTCGGGGCCCTTCTATAGAACGCCGCCGTGTTGTTATACTAATTAATCACTCGGCTCCACTTCATCCTCACAAATGTCATGCTGTAAGGCACAGCCGTGAGGTAATACCTTTTATAAATCGCGTTCAGGGCGCCGCTTTTCTTGTGCAGGCTTTATAAAGTGTGGAGTGTGTCCAGGTAGAAGAATTCATTTCCGTAGTTATGTTTTCTATGAGTGACAACAGAATTGGCATTACTTGACACGAGACATAAAAGCGTGAGAAACGCTTGGCAATCTTCAGCCATCTTGATTGACCGCGCCGGGATGACGTAACTCCCACACAGCACCTAGGCACCTGCCGGGTTTTTATTGTAGAAGAAACATTCCATGGGGGAGAAATTTTGTATGGGGGCCCTGTGATTTCTAGTTATGCCCCTTGCAGTGCCCACCTGAGAGTGACCCTGCAGCGCCCACCACAGACTCTCTACGGGGGGGGTCTCAGGTGGGCTGGTCACACCCCTGCACACCTCTTACCTGTCAGCCTCCATCCGCTGTCCTTTCCGCCCAGCGTATAGCTCAGTAATGCCATTGCGCTATCGCCACTGGTGCCGAGGAGCATAGTTAGATCATCTCCTTGTCAAAATGTGCATTATATTCTGCCTCAGTTGGGGTAGGGGCACTATCTGTATGCTTTGATTGCCCGGGGGACCACTTTATAAAACAAAAGTGGCTGAGTGGTTAGCAGTTCCCCTTGCAGCACTGGAGTCTTCTGTGCGTATTCAGACCAGGACAATATCTGCATGTTGTCCTGTGCTTGCATGCCCTGAGAACCACTTGGAAGGGAGGTGCAGCTCTGTGGCTCATATGCATCTTCCAGGACAGCAACCTGAGATATGATTGGCTCCTCCTACAGAAAGCACAAAAGAGAACAATATAAAAACCCCTCCCACCCCCCTTGTCCCTCAGTGAGATTAAAGTAGACTACCTCCACCGATGCAAAAGGGCAGCCATAACCAAAAAAAACAACAAAAGATAAAACAGCGCAGGGTGGGAAGAAAGTTTGCTGTCCTGGAAGATTCCCAGAAATACAGTTACCGGTAAGTCTCAAGGGAAATTTCCCCAATTATCTTCCAGGACAGCAGCCTGAGAGAATAAACAAGCAGCATGAACACAAGCCTATCTCCTCAGGGCGGGTCTATTGTCTGTAGAACTTTCTTTGCCAAAAGCCAGATCTTGCTGGGACAGGACTTCCAACTCTGTAATGCTTGAAGAAAGTGTCTAGTCCCAGCAAGATCTGGCTTTTGGCAAAGAAAGTTCTACAGACAATAGACCCGCCCTGAGGAGATAGGCTTGTGTTCATGCTGCTTGTTTATTCTCTCAGGTTGCTGTCCTGGAAGATAATTGGGGAAATTCCCCTTGAGACTTACCGGTAATGGTATTTCTGGGAATCTTCCAGGACAGCAAATTTTCTTCCCACCCTGGGCTGTTCATCTTTGTTCTGGTTTTTTTGGTTATGGCTTCCCTCTTGCACTGGTGGATGTAGTCTACTTTAATCTCAACTGAGGGTTAAAGGGGGGTGGGAGGGTTTTTTACATTGTTCTCTTTTGTGTTTCCTGTAGAAGGAGGGGCCTATCATCTCAGGTTGCTGTCCTGGAAGATAATTGGGGAAATTCCCTGTTAGACTTAGCAGTACCATATTTCTGGGAATCTTCCAGGACAGCGAGCCTACTTCCCACCCCGGGCTGTTTAACTTTGTTCTGTTTTTTTTGGTTATGGCTGCCCTCTTGCACTGGTGGAGGTAGTCTACTTTAATCTCAACTGAGGGACAAGGGGTGTGAAGGGGTTTTTATATTGTTCTCTTTTGTGTTTCCTGTAGGAGGGGCCAACCATCTCTCAGGTTGCTGTCCTGGAAGATTCCCAGAAATAGTTACCGGTAAGCCTAACAGTGAATTTTTGGCGTGATAGAAAATGTTTTGGTCTGCTTATATTACCTTCTGACTTTGGTAGGACCTGAAATGACGGCACCCAAGGTCTCAATGACTCCATGCCAACACAGCTCCCTATCTGAACTCAGGACATTCAATATGCGTCTTGGCTGATGAGACCGCGCGGCTTCTCATAGTGTTTCCGGGTCTCTTCTAATAAAAAGGAATCCCTCTGGGTTTAGAATTTTCTGATTTTCTGAAATGTGATGCTGAAATCCGGGAGCAGCTGCCTCCGTCCTCACGTTGTCTGTTATTCTATCAAACACGACTCTACTTCTCTCCAGCCATTATCTGATCTGGACGGCAGCTGGAGGAGACAACGGGAAGGAATCTGTGTATTTAATAAAGACGTCAGTTTACACAGGACATTAGGGGGCTCTTAGTGGGGCGCTTACTGGAAATGTGTGGGGAGGAGGAAGGGAGGAGATAGGGAAGTGCCTCCCTGTCCCTCACTTGCTCGTCACTGGTGAGGCATCTAGATTGATGTCCTCACTGTTTATTTTTTATTGGACAGTTTGGGCCAATGGCGCCTTGCCATTGGCCCAAGCCATCCACAGAGCTCACACCTTTAACACGGAGTAGAGGCTGTGACAGCTCTTGTCTCACCAAGTTAGGTTACACATGCAGTGCTGTGTAACCTAACTACCTGTCAAACCTGGATGCAGCGCTGACTGTAATAAAACACCCATCGCTCTGTCCATGACAGGTTATAACAGGGGGAGGATTTCCCTGCTCTGTAACAAGCCGATCTGAATGGAGAAAAAGCCGCCAGCTTCAGACTTGAAGCTGACAGCTTTTTCCTCCATAATACTAGGTGAGGCTCCGCCCCTCCTGCCTCCCCTGACCGCACATGCCTGGTGTACAGCACAGCAGATAACAGGTAGAGGTCTTAGATTGAAAGCTCCTTTGGGCAGGGTCCTCCTCACCTACTGCTTCTGTAGGTCAATGATGCTCATCAGTGTTTGTCTAAACGTTTGTGCAGCGCTGCGGAATATGCTGGCACTGTATAAATAATTGTGATTGCGTGGAGGACACAATGTACAAGTGTAGGGATCCCAGAGCGTAGGGAATTATCTGTAACATGCAGTGCAGAAAAAGGAAGAGGTGTGCAGCATTACATAGGGTACAGCTAAAAATAGTATAGAATATAGAACCTCCACTCTGTACCCTGTGCTGTATGTTCTATACTCCACTCTGTACCCTGTGCTGTAGGTGAAATATTCCACTCTGTACCCTATGTACAAGAATGGAATATGTACCAAACAGCACAGGGTGAAGTATAGAACATACAGAGTGGAGATGAGTGAAGTGTAGAACATAACAGCACCAGGTACAGAGTGCAATGAGTGGAATATAGAACATTCAGCACAGGGTTCAGAGTCGAGATGAGTGGAGTATATACACCATACAACACATGGTGCAGAGTGGAGTATATACTATACAGATCAGGGTACAGGGCGGAGAAGAGTGGAATATAGAACATTCAGCACAGGGTGCAGACTAGAGAGTAGTGAAGTAGGTGAAGAGTAATATTCGGTACAGAGTGGAGATGAGCGGAGTATATAACATAGAGCACAGGGTACAGACCGGAGATGAGCCGAGTATATAACAGAGCACAGGGTACAGACCGGAGATGAGCCGAGTATATAACAGAGCACAGGGTACAGACCGGAGATGAGCCGAGTATATAACAGAGCACAGGGTACAGACCGGAGATGAGCCGAGTATATAACAGAGCACAGGGTACAGACCGGAGATGAGCCGAGTATATAACAGAGCACAGGGTACAGACCGGAGATGAGCCGAGTATATAACAGAGCACAGGGTACAGACCGGAGATGAGCCGAGTATATAACAGAGCACAGGGTACAGACCGGAGATGAGCCGAGTATATAACAGAGCACAGGGTACAGACCGGAGATGAGCCGAGTATATAACAGAGCACAGGGTACAGACCGGAGATGAGCCGAGTATATAACAGAGCACAGGGTACAGACCGGAGATGAGCCGAGTATATAACAGAGCACAGGGTACAGACCGGAGATGAGCCGAGTATATAACAGAGCACAGGGTACAGACCGGAGATGAGCCGAGTATATAACAGAGCACAGGGTACAGACCGGAGATGAGCCGAGTATATAACAGAGCACAGGGTACAGACCGGAGATGAGCCGAGTATATAACAGAGCACAGGGTACAGACCGGAGATGAGCCGAGTATATAACAGAGCACAGGGTACAGACCGGAGATGAGCCGAGTATATAACAGAGCACAGGGTACAGACCGGAGATGAGCCGAGTATATAACAGAGCACAGGGTACAGACCGGAGATGAGCCGAGTATATAACAGAGCACAGGGTACAGACCGGAGATGAGCCGAGTATATAACAGAGCACAGGGTACAGACCGGAGATGAGCCGAGTATATAACAGAGCACAGGGTACAGACCGGAGATGAGCCGAGTATATAACAGAGCACAGGGTACAGACCGGAGATGAGCCGAGTATATAACAGAGCACAGGGTACAGACCGGAGATGAGCCGAGTATATAACAGAGCACAGGGTACAGACCGGAGATGAGCCGAGTATATAACAGAGCACAGGGTACAGACCGGAGATGAGCCGAGTATATAACAGAGCACAGGGTACAGACCGGAGATGAGCCGAGTATATAACAGAGCACAGGGTACAGACCGGAGATGAGCCGAGTATATAACAGAGCACAGGGTACAGACCGGAGATGAGCCGAGTATATAACAGAGCACAGGGTACAGACCGGAGATGAGCCGAGTATATAACAGAGCACAGGGTACAGACCGGAGATGAGCCGAGTATATAACAGAGCACAGGGTACAGACCGGAGATGAGCCGAGTATATAACAGAGCACAGGGTACAGACCGGAGATGAGCCGAGTATATAACAGAGCACAGGGTACAGACCGGAGATGAGCCGAGTATAACATAGAGCACAGGGGACAGACCGGAGATGAGCCAAATATATAACATAGAGCACAGGGTACAGAGTGGAGATGAGCCGAGTATATAACATAGAGCACAGGGTACAGACCGGAGATGAGCAGAGTATATAACATAGAGCACAGGGTACAGACCGGAGATGAGCCGAGTATATAACAGAGCACAGGGTACAGACCGGAGATGAGCCGAGTATATAACAGAGCACAGGGTACAGACCGGAGATGAGCAGAGTATATAACATAGAGCACAGGGTACAGACCGGAGATGAGCCGAGTATATAACAGAGCACAGGGTACAGACCGGAGATGAGCCGAGTATATAACAGAGCACAGGGTACAGACCGGAGATGAGCCGAGTATATAAAACATAGAGCACAGGGTACAGACCGGAGATGAGCCGAGTATATAACACGGCGCAAACAAATGTAAAATTAAAAAAAAAAAGAATGAATATCAGTTTTGTTGCCACAATAATAAAATGTAAAAAAATTAAAATACATTTAATAAAAAAGTAATATAAAATAAAATGATAAAATGCGAAATAAAATTTCTATCAAATAAAACAAATATGAATAAATATCAGTTTTGTTTGCACAATAATAACATTTGTCTCTTTGTAAATGAGTTTTGTTTTAAATTAAAAAAAAAGAATGAATTTGCACAATAATAATAATAAATAATAGGGACACCTGTTCTGACTTGTAACCGACTTTATTCTTTTGTAAAGTGCTTTAAAACAAAACATTTCCTGAACATTTAGTAAAACATAAGCGACACTTATAAAATAGATATTTAAACAGAGCAATATATATATCACTTGTACATAAGAGAACATTTCCCCCTCCGTCACCCGAGAGACCATTGTACCCAACAACGTGCGCACAAAACTGATCAACATAAAATTGCATTATAAAAAAAGAAAGAAAGGGGTCAGTCTACCCAAAAACAGATCTTCCAGTTCTGGGTGGGCCCCCGGTGGGCTGAACCTCCCATTGGCCTCATCACTTCTTTGGGTTTCTGTTGGCAGAATCTGCTCTGTAGTGTGAAATGAACACAAGTGGGCAGAAGCTGGGCGCTCCTGGGTGTCTAAAGTGTTCAACCCTCCAGGACGCCACAGAGAACTGAAATTGGGGACCGGATGGACTATCCTTTAGGCTGACGGTCAGACCTGTGTAAATAGTGTGATCGCACAGCTGAAGGGTCATTACATTCCAGCAACTGAGAGCGTCTCGGCACCCTCAAGAGAGCGCACTCCCCGCGCGGTCTACTTGCCGACTTCAGCAGATAATATACAGCCATATGAAGGAGTATTTGTTGACATGCGTCATTGAAATGCATAGAAGGAGCTAGGCGGTGGCCGTCCTCAGGCGTGTGCACACCCTACTGCAATTTGTACTAACATGCAAGTCATCAGGTAGACTGAAGGAACTGAGAACTATCAGAGGCTGCTAGTGCTGAGCTTGGCTAGTTCTCCGGCTGTTATGCTCACCCAATAATTGGGAGTCACCACCCCAGAAAAAAGATCCAGAGACCTAACTTCACTCTGACCTGCATGCCCGTTCCGTGTCTCCGGGTATTGAAGGCAGAGATGACCAACAAGCAGCTAGCATTTTCAAAAACAGGTCTGCTATGGAACCAATGACCATTTTTAAAAAAGGAGCCAACTACAAATATTAGGTTACCCTGTCATGAGGGATATATGGGGGGGGGCTGCTGTTGCCAACCTTCTGAACATTCAGGTTGCTTGGCCATTTTTGACCCCAATGTTGTAAAGCATTGATCGTGGACAAGTATGTTTTGATTCCCAATGATGTCTCTGCAGGCCTCTGGTGGGGGAAGGATCTCCACATTACATTTCATGGGCAGACACAGACCATGGTGGGGAAGGATCTCCACATCGCATTTCATGGGCAGACACAGACCATGGTGGGGAAGGATCTCCACATCGCATTTCATGGGCTGACACAGACCATGGTGGGGAAGGATCTCCACATCGCATTTCATGGGCAGAGACAGACCATGGTGGGGGAAGGATCTCCACATCACATTTCATGGGCTGACACAGACCATGGTGGGGGAAGGATCTCCACATCACATTTCATGGGCTGACACAGACCATGGTGGGGAAGGATCTCCACATTACATTTCATGGTCAGAGACAGACCATGGTGGGGATGGATCTCCACATTACATTTCATGGGCAGAGACAGACCATGGTGAGGATGGATCTCCACATTACATTTCATGGGCAGAGACAGACCATGGTGGGGAAGGAAGGATCTCCACATCACATTTCATGGGCAGAGACAGACCATGGTGGGGGAAGGATCTCCACATCGCATTTCATGGGCAGAGACAGACCATGGTGGGGGAAGGATCTCCACATCGCATTTCATGGGCAGACACAGACCATGCACTCCAGCCTGCAGCACCCCAAGGGCACCTTGCTGCTGCTTCGTGAAGACTACTAGGGGTGCTTGCACGAATGGTGCACGGAGTGATCAGCTGTGATCGGTCCTTTTCAATGGAAACTGAGGACCTGGTACAGTATAGATGGCACAGGCTGCATTTTTCAAGGAAGGACGTAGCATCAACCACAGCATTATAAAGGAGAGCCAGAAAGAGGGCTCCGGTTATAAAATGTTTTTGAAGTATTTCTGAATTCTTGAAGTCCAGCTTATGGAGCAACAATGTCAAAATTGGAGACATTTCATGGAATTGCCAGTAAAATACACAGCCCTTTAATAACCAGAGTATGTGTGACAGGCCAATGCGGGAAATATAGTTGGCACAGTCTTCAGTCAAGTTGCGCAATTGCAGTACTAAAGCTTGAAAAACCCCGTAATGGATTACCAACCAGGTAGATCAGCAAGCTTTGGATGGTGCAAGACACACAGTATGTCATCAAGATTGCACACCTATGTCAACATGGCAGTACTAGCATTGTGACAAAGCTTCCTGTCATGCTGCACTCTTAAAAACAACAACAGATGATAGAACATAGAACTCTTTGGAGAAAGTGAGCAACTCCATAACAGAAAAACTACGACAAACCCTAATAAGCGTCTATGAGTGTAAACGCATCACTCTGCACTGAGAGAGGCCAACTAAAGTAATGTACCATGAGGCGAGGCTTGTGACGGGTACTGCAGCAAAGAGAACAATGACGTGTGAGAGATCAGACTCTACCACATTGGGATGGAAGTGAACCTGGAAGCGGTTTTAACACAGCAAGCTAACCCTGCAGATGTAACAAAAGGTACCTGGGTGCCATGTCTGTCGCCTTATGGCGCTGCGGAAGCCTCCTGAGAAAAGAAAACTTAACAGACAAAGCATTGTACAATCGCAATGGGACTTCTGTATATGTACAGCACAGTAAGAAGAGACATTTCAGAAGATGGAAGCTGTCCTTTGGCCATATCGCAAATGCTTGTTGTCTCTCTATAACAATGACCCGTCTGGATTTTTTGCTTTGAGTCACTGGCCCCAAAGAAGAAAGCAGAGATGAACTTCTGACTTCACTCCTGTAATATGCACCCCATGCCTGCGATTCAACTGCAACAGCGCCCCGGGTCTTCCACTCGCCTGCTATACATGTCCTGGGTCTGTGGCTTGCCCGTAATAGCTTCCCGGGTCTTCCACTCGCCTGCTATACATGTCCTGGGTCTGTGGCTCATCCGTAATAGCTTCCCGGGTCTTCCACTCGCCTGAAATACATGTCCCTGGTCTACGCCTAAAGCACTGAAGCCAGTTAAAGTGACACTAAACTCAGGCGTTAAATCTTAAAAATACATTCAAGTATCTTAATTATTAACAACAATGTATCTCATTTGTGTATCACTCGGCTGTAGATCCTCAAATCATCTCTGAATTGGTGCCCACACTGTCCTTCCTTCTGGAGGGGGGCTACATTTGTTCCCCATGGTCTCTGTGTGTGTTGTAAAGTAGTCACAGCTCCAAGCTCACTCCCATGATGGACTACAATCTCTGGTTCAGATTACTTATTTGTATTGAGATTGTAGTCCATCACAGGAGTGAGCTTGGAGCGGTGACTACATTACAACACACACAGGGACCATGGGGAACAATAGTAGCCACCCTCCAGAAGGAAGGACAGTGTGGGCACCAATTCAGAGATGATGAGGATCTACAGCCAAGTGATAGACAGATAAGGTCCAGTGTTGTTAATAGTTAAGGTACCTGAATGTATTTTAGGATTCAACTCCTGAGTTTAGTGTCACTTTAATGAAGAGACAAGCCAACCAGCATTGGAAAAATATCAGCAATGGCCGCCTCCATGTTCTTCTAGGTGAGCACCTCTACATCTTGTATGACATGAACAAGGAGCTGGCTATTGAAATCCAAAGCACGGTGTCCCTGCACAGCGCAAGTAATGCTTTACTCCTTTAAAACAGCATGCAGGGCGCTAGCATAGCGATGGAATATTTGCATCAAACAGCATTGTTACATTTTACATTCGGTTTAAAGGAAAGCGGTCACAAACCCGGGCAATCCAACCTGAGGAGCTTACAATGAAAAAGTGCAATCATGGCAAACGAATGGTAGAGATATAATCAGCTGAAGTTATACGCACATCTCGACTTCTCCTGTAAAAAGTCAAGCTGGACTTCCCTCATTGGTCCAATACCAGTCTCTGCATTGGTCAATGAGACCACCTATCATTTTAAAGGCCAAGTTGACTTTTTGGTCAGTGCTTCCGGTTACACACATTTAGGATGTAACCTGAAACATGGTCCTATAGTTTTCAATGGAGTACAAATGCGGTGACTACCATTAATACCTCTCACCGTCCCTTAGCTAAAAGTCCGTACCTCAGTACGGTCAGGGACTAGGAGGAAGAGTCTGCAAGAGCATTGCACCACCAATTGAAGCTGCAATGCTGTGTGCATTGATTATTTTCGCAAAAGCTGGACTGCGCCCCTAGAGCACAAACAGGAGGGGTTCAGACTTTGGAGGGAGAAGGTCAAGTACTCAAATATGTGATGCCTAAATCTCTGGGCCTACTGATCATTTTGACCAGCAGTTTCCACCGATGGTAAGGCCTTGTGTGCGTTTTCTTCATTATACACTCAGCTTGTAACACTCAGGTTTGTGACAGCTTTGGGCCAGAACAATCCCCATCCGACAACACCCAAAAGAACCTCGAAGGGTGTAAAGAATCAAGACTGACCCGGTATTTACAATAGTCCCTTGGCCAGTAAGGTGGAGCTGAAGGGCCACTATAACTAAAATGGATGAACTGTCAGACCTTATGGACTGATCACCCTATTAAAGGTTGAGGCCTAGTGGCATGAGATGTGGGAGTAAGCTACCTGAACATTGTTAGGATGGGATCCAGTGGAGAGAGATGCGACATCCCGTATGAGGCTATGGAGGAGGATGAACAAAAGTTGAGGCTGTGGCCTTTTGACACTGGACAGATGACATCACAAGTGTACAGATACGGGTACACTTGAAACGTATGCCGCAACTAGACATTCAAATCATTTTTATGAACTGATATGCGTATGTGCAATAACATATCACCATTATATTAAAGTTCCTAAGAAATGGAAGC
>NW_017308795.1:48493-86545 GCF_000935625.1 Nanorana parkeri | reverse complement strand
AACGGTCAGATGTCCCTCTCTCTACAAGAGTGAGGACTTTACTATACACAGGTGGGTGTTATTGGCTGCTCTAGCATAATGTACATACTGTATCTCAGTTATGGCGGAGTGGTCCTTTAATACTTGAACCAACCTTATGTGGTGTACACCAAGCGCAGTGTTAGGCCAGGCTGAATACTTGTATATAACAATCCAGGAGTGAGACTGAGCTATGATAGCGCTTCGATGTGATGAAAGGATGCTCAGCACCATATTGTTGTCTCTTATGACAGAAGGGTTGAAGGCCACCTGTACAAGTCATGGCTAGGAGTCCTCAACCAATGTGAATATAACAGTCACTTATCCACAGGGGATACAGTATGAGACCTTTTCACCTTTATTCAATATGGCCGCACTCACATCCCCAGTTCTCTCACACCGTGGCTTTATTTCTTGGTCTCCAGAGGAGCCTGGAGAAGCGCAGGTGCCTGGTCCATAATGCGCACCAGAAGTCTGTCTATGTATTCTTCTAACTCCTGCACATGGTACTCCTTTCTCTCCAGCTGAGCCTCTCGCTGCAGCAACATCTGGATCAGCTCGTCATGGGTCAGGTGGTAATATTTGGCTGCCAGGTCTGGAGAGGACACATCCTAAAAAATAAATAAATGTATTCAACTACAACTTCTACACAGCTATAAAGACTAAAAAGGCCGTGTATTAGTACATGGGCATGTCAATGGATTACATCACAAGTCTCACTGGAAATATAATATGGTACGGGAGAAACCAGCGTTGTCGTCGTGTAAAAGTATGTTGATCACTTTTTTGAATGTGCTCAGAGTATTCGGTTGTCTCCTTGTTGAATTCAACGCGGAGACCGCAGACCGTATTTGAACAGCTGATCATCTAACCCATGCTAAAACCATGGCCATGAATATGGAGGTGCCCCCCCCCCCCCACCTTATAACATTCTCCACTCTTCTGGGGAGGCTTTTCACAAGAGTTTGGAGTGCGTCTGTGGTAATTTGTGAGCTCAGGTACTCATGTAGGACTAGAAGACCAGACTGGCAATTGGGGCTCTGTGCAGGCCACTCGAGTTCTCCAAATCAGACTCATCAAACCAGGTCTTTATGGAGCTGGTTGTGCGCATGGGGGCACAGCCATGCTGGAAAAGGAAAGGACCTTCACCAAACTATTGCCAAAGGGTTGAAAGTGCACAATTGTCTAAAATGTCCTAGCGTACTGTGACGTGAGCAGCACCCTTAAACAGAAACCCCTGAACGCAATCATGTGGGTTTCATGAGGGGTGTCCACATACTTTTGGTCATGAAATGTAGATAGCATAAATAGGGATGCACCGATCCTGGTTTTCGGTAACTAGTACCGATATTTTATTTCCGGTACTCATCGATACCAGATACCCATACCGGCATCCGTGGGCCCTAATTGGTCGTGAAGCTGGTGTTCCTTCGATAGAACACTGACTTCCAGACAATCAGAAAGCCAGGTGGCGGGTCATGACGTGCCACCCGGCTTCCGGATTGGTCAGGAACCCAGGCTAACCTAGCAATAAGTGAAGCCGGCTTCCTAGCCAATCAGGAAGCTGGGGGGCACATCATGGCCCACCCCCGATTGGTCAGGAAGGCAGGCCCCTAACAAGTTAAGCCAGCTTCCTAGCCAATCAGGAAGCCAGGTCATCACCCACCTCCTGGCTTTCTGATTGGCTAGGAAGCCAGACATGCCGCCCGGCTTCCTGATTGGTCAAGAAGCCAGACTGCCTAGGAGCAAGAGAAGCCGGCTTCCTAGCCAGGTAACCTGGCTTCCCAATTGGCCCGTGAAGCCGGCTCCATGCACCCTTGTGGCACTTCCGGTCATAGAGAGATCCCCCTGTGACTGGATGTTCCGGTATCTGGGGTATCGGAGCTTATGGCAAGTACGCGTACTCGCCCACGACAAAGTAGGTCATCATTCACCTGTATTTGTTAGGATATGGCACAGCTTCTTGAAGGCCCTAAGCCAATTCCCCTGATGACCTCACATGGTTCCTTAACAGCGGGGCAGTCTACTAAGCTCCCACATGGCAAAAAAACATTCTAAATGTGTGACAAACATGAACAGTATGTCACTGAAAGCGTGCATTATAGGGAGACGTGTATACTCGCATCATTTAAAACTTGACTTTTGTGTAGCCCTTAAATTAAACAATGTGTCTGTGAAGGTTCTCATTCATCCAGGTCACTGTAGAAAATAAGTCAAGGCAACTGGAATTGAGAAAGCTGGTCGGATGTCCAGTGAAACGTCTTCAAGAAAAATGCAGCAAGTCCAGTTGCCTTGAATTATTTTTTACAGATTTAAATTAAACAAGTTCAACCTTTGTGGCGGGTTTTAGTGTTTTTATTCCTAAACGGCTCCAGCCCAATGCCCCTTCATTGTAGGTGTATGAAGGATTTACTATGTACAGAATACACACAAACATGCACTGCCCACCATTGGGACGAACAGTTAAATGAACCTCCAGCTCTCTGGGGGGTTGTAGGAGATCCTCTGAGAATTTTATGCTAACTGCAGTGTAAGCAGAGTTCATTAAACTTGTCGCACTCCATCTCGTCATGTGGCTCATGTGACACCGGGGACAACTAGAGTATGTGACATCGGGGACCTCTGTCCTACATGCTTTCTGCACCCTGCCACTCTGCGGGAGGTAGATAATTAAATTTATCATCACTGCTGATACCCGGTGGGAGGATATGGAGAGACTCTGTACAGATGGCGAGTCCCAAATCCCCAAGTAGACAACAGGGTTACTAAGTGGCACGTGCATTGTTTAAGCTCTGACTGGGGCATGGGTCTGACAAGCTACTGGTATGAAATGGCACCTCGGGGTGTCTGCAGTCACCTAACGTGATGATCTTGGGAGCAGACTGGCGGGACGAGATTGGTTTGACAACAATTGTAATACAACTGTGTGTTTTGAACCCACCAACTCCATTCCAGAGTGCTGGAGGCTCCTCTCAAGGCTTTCCCTGGTCTGTTCTGTCCCCCTTTGGAAGACGTCTATTCTCTTCTCTGTCAGAGCACCAGAGCTCCGGTCAATTCTTCTTCAAGGTTCTTCCTTAGCCATCAATGACTGAAGGCCGAGGAAGGGGGGTGGGGGGGGTGAGATTGGTTTGACAATTGTAATACAACTGTGTGTTTTGAACCCACCAACTCCAATCCAGAGTGCTGGAGGCTCCTCTCCAGGCTTTCCCTGGTCTGCTCTGCCTCCCTTTGGAAGACGTCTATTCTCTTCCAGAGAGCACCAGAGCTCCGGTCAATTCTTCTTCCAGGTTCTTCCTTGGCCATCAACGACCGAAGGCCGAGGTCATTCTGCAGCTTTTTACTTAGTGTAGCTTGGTTTATGTTTACATCTCCTCCCTCACTGGGAAGTCGGATATATTAGCCGGACTCAGGGGCGTAACTAGAAATCACAGGGCCCCATAGCAAAATTTTGTATGGGGGGGGGGGGGGGATTCTGATGCGAAGGAGGGATCCTAATGTAGGAGGGGGGCTCCCAATGTAAAGGGTCCTACGGATGTTAAAGAGGGTATTCTGATGTGAAGGGTCTGTCCAAATTGAAAGGTGGCTCTCTAATGTGAAAGGGGAACCCCATTTTTGAAGTGTTTTTGTGACAGGAGATTTGGTGATGTCTCCCTCTCTACTCTGCTGCTCACTGTTCTCCTTGCTGGAGGGAAAGCTGTACCCCGGGGACCAGCACTGCAAGGATCTCACTACTTCAATCATTCTGTGGATGTGTGCTTCCTCCACCTCTTTCGGTGCCATGAGCCTCATAGCTGTATATCTGCAGTGTGAGATCATCTCAGGCACCGGCTCAGACTGCTAGTGTCAGGAGATTGGATGATATTTCTGTCTCTACAGTGCTGCTCACTGTTCTTCTTGCTGGAGAGGAAGTTTTACCTGAGGACACGCAGTGCAAGGATCTCCCCGCTTCTGCTTCATTCATTCTGTGGCTCTGTGCTTCCTCCACCTTTAATGCCGCTTCTTGAATATCCTTCCCACCAGTCATCAGATCAGCAGTCACATGAAGAGGCAGCTTTGACATAAGGAAAGCCCTGCCTCTCCCAAGATGGCTGCCTCCACACAGAGACAAAGTCAGAACAAGGCATGGTGAGTTAGTAATGGGGATAAAGATCAGTTGCAGAAGGACTACAGGCCATACCGATGACTGGACGAGGGGTGAAGGACTACAGGCCATACCGATGACTGGACGAGGGGTGAAGGGCTACAGGCCATACCAATGACTGGACGAGGGGTGAAAGCTTCCACAATGAAGGTAAACCATAAATCTAAAGAAGAACTAGACCACCCACCATCACACCCATGACCACCCACCTTGAGTCGCTCCTGCTCATGCTTCTTGCCAGACGGATGATGTCCAGTCACATGTTTCAGCACCTCCAGGCTGCTGGTCAGCGCTGCAGACAAAATCGGCTTATGGACCTTCTTATCGGGAGGCGATTCTGAGGGGGCGGCACTGATGGGCTTCACAGGGTGCGGGCTGAGGGGGAGGGGGAAAGAAGAGATTTTGTGATACATAAAAACAGTTTTGACTTATTAGCCACAAGATCATTCTCTCCGGTAGCTCGGTCTTCCACAACCAATGATCGTACATCACACAAAGCCGGAAATTCATCAAAAAGCGAGTCACATGATCAGCCACATTTATTTATTGTACCCCCACAGCCTGGATTTGTCCTCGCATTCACCAACATCCAGGTTTACCCACTGGCATCTTGCAGGGGAATTCCAGGCAGATGTAAAAGACACAAATGAATGGAGCTCTGTACTCATTACTACATCATGAAATGTTTTTTGTTTGTTTAAATACAAGCTGTTGACTTGGTATCAGCCTCTTGCACTCCCCTGTACAGCAGAGTTCAGACTAGGAGAGGGAGAAGCAGCACAAAGAGCCAATCAGTTGTGCTGCAGTGCTCATGTGCCAACAAAGGGCATGCTAATAGGCCTAGCTTTCACTGTGCATTCTCCTCCTATCAGTCAGTTGCTTCTCCTTTATCTCTCCAGTCACAGGGTGTGGGGGGGGGGTGACAAGAACTTACTGTTACTGAACTGCAGTCGAGAAAAATCTGGTTTCCTGCCCTGCCAGACTGGGCTGTGTTGTGTAGCAGAGCTGTGTAAATCACAGAACTGGACTGACAGAAATACAAATCCTTTGGCAGATATACAGCTTCCTTCTCTCTCTCGCACTAACTTTCAATATATTACAGTGTATAATAATCCAAAGCAACCAGATCTGAAATCGTCTCAGAATATTGTGATTTCAGTAAAAAAAAAAAAGAAATGGTCAATATGGGATGTTTTAAAGGGCATGTAAAAGGCGAGATGATAAAGCTATGAATAGAATGTGGAAGGGTTAGAAACTCTGTGCCTGCTGGAGACATTCACCCTCACTATTGGTCCTGGTGGCCATCGTCTCCAGAACAGGAAGTGATGGTCTTTTATCTGGCTGGAGCTGTTCAGGTGATATCCCCTCACTTTGAAGTGCTCCCTCTCTTACTTCCTGATTTGTTCCTGGGATTTGTGTATATACACACACACACATATAAATAAATATATATATATATATATATTATTACACATATACATACACGCTTACACACACTTTGATTTTCCGCTTTTGGGTGTTTTTTCCTTTATGCAGACTTGCAGAACAGGCCCATAATTCTGTTTTACAGCATGAATGGAGAAAAAAAAAATGTCAAGTCCACTTATGGTTTGCCTGACTTCTGGCTGTCTGGTAGTCTCTGGCAGGCCCAGACTGGCCATCAGGCATGCCGAGCACTTGTCTGGTGGGCCAGGTGAAGCCGAGCACAATCAGCCTGATTGTGTTGGGTCTTTGCCCATTATGCCCAAAGGCCGGCTCTAAGAGCTTGAGTGACGTGCAGACCGCCAATTGGAGGAGACGAACACGCTAGTCCCAGCTGTCCTATGAGGTGGAGGTGGGCAGAGTGTGAGAAGAAAGTTTCGCCGGTTCTCAGGCTGCTGGCTCTGTGGTGGTGGTGGTGTTGGGGGGGGTACTCATGCTCCCTGAACCAACCACTCTTTCACAATCTGAGCCCGATGAATCCTGGCATTATCATCTCGGAATATGCCCAATGTGCCATCAGAGAAGAAAATATCAATTGATGCAAAGACCTGGTCAGGTGGGCAGCTGACCTCATTTTTGGGGACATAACATTGCTGAACCTAGATCTGACCAACTGAAGCAACCCCAGATGCCCAAAATCCAGGTGATGACTTTTTTTTGGGCCAGGCAGTGTATAATATATAACCATAGTAACAATAAAAAATGAAATCTCTTGACATATGTATTAAGCTTCCTTGTTGCTTTTCCAACCTTGACATTCACCTTTACTTACTGTACAACACAAAGGTTGCTCTGTCTTATTTATTTTGCAGTTTCAGTGTGGCAGCGTATTGGTCATTGCTGTGGATGCTAAACAATCTCTCTCGGGATTAGTGTCTAAACACAGAAACCTAAAACTGATTTCCATTTCAGGTACTGCAGTGCAAATTAATACCATGGAAACCCCTCTCAGTACCCAACTGCTCCTAACATTAAATAAAGGGGTATGAAGAGGTTGCAACAATGGAACCATCCAAAACATGCATCATATGTACCAGATACCTCCACAGAACATAAGCTACAACTGGCATTTTAAATGATGTAAAGTAAACAAGCGGGGGCCCTGGGGGACACCATATAGTGAATTATCTAGTCAAGTTGTATAATCCAAGTTCCCAAATAAACACCCGATATGAACACATTTGTTTCAGGTGGGGCAACTAGTCAGAAAGAGCAAATGGTGACCCAGTGGCGAGGGAAGGATGCCAACCCTGGCAGATCCCTTCTATCCAGACAGGTTTCTTCAAGTGTATCTAAACCCTAAAATGTACCGTATTTTTCTGTCTATAAGACGCCCCCATGTATAGGACGCCCCCCACTTTTCTTACCCAAAATTCAGAAATCAATATTTTCCATGCTCTTGATTACCCTGTTTCCCTGAAAATAAGACCTACCCCGAAATTAAGACCTAGTACCATTTTTGGAAATTGCTAAAATATAAGACCTACCCCGAAAATAAGACCTAGTTGTGACCATTCCCAGGGCCGGTGGTGGCATAAGGTGGAACTTGAAGAGATTCAGCGGTGCCAACGAAGCCAGCGCTAGAGGAAGCAAGGCGGCAGCGCAGGGAGCAGAGCCGCATAAGCCGATGTTTCCTCTACAGCGCGGCTCCTGTCACAGGCGGAGTGATACCAAATGGTCTCCACCTGTGAGGAATGAAAGTGCGCTTCGCTCATTCTGGTTACCAAAATGCTTTTGGAAAGCTACAGCACCCCTGATTGCCCTGATCACCCTATTCTTAACTTTGCCATTTTGGATTATTTCATTTGGATTTGCACTAACTTTGGATTGTTGTACATTAAAAAAAAATAAAAAAAATAAGACCTACCCCGAAAATAAGACCTAGTGTGTTTTTTTGACCCCAAAAAAATATAAGACAGTGTCTTATTTTCGGGGAAAGACGGTACATCCAGTTTACATTTTGCAGAGTAAGACAGCCGCTTCCTGGTATTGGTATTTACCGGGTTTTTTTTTGGTTTCTGACATTTTATGGGCTCAGAATGCTCCGACATTACCGCTCCCAGTTGCATCTGGGCACTGGCTACACGCTCCCCGCAGCATCAGCCGACGTCGGGTACATAAGGCTCATGATTGGAGGAAACCTGTTGGTTTGTCTCTGCAATCGGAAGTTTCACTCGTGAGGCTAGTTTGCAGAGGTATCGGCAGTTTCGCAACCGCGGTTCTCCTCTCGGCCTCCCCGTGTATAAGACGCCCCTCCATTTTTCTGTAAATATTTTTATGAAAAAGTTATACACGGAAAAATATAGTAATAGATTGCAGCTCATCTGTCCTTCAATATGGTAACTGCATTAGATTGAGGTAGGTGACATTGTTTACCTACTCCACTGTCTCTATGGAGGTTGTCCCACCAGGCCAAGACTACAACTACTTAACCTCCCTGGCGGTATGATTGTGCAGTATTTTTGCATGCTAAGCGGTACATTGTTTTTCATGGCAATTTGTTTTATATTGTAGGCCTGTAATTCATAGTAAATCTTAGGAATAACTCACCTAAATCTGTCCAAACAAGAGTCCAGTAGACATCCCGGGTATGATAAAGATTGAAAAAGTTTGAAACACGAAATCATAAAAAATATAATAATTATAAATTATAGGAAATTATATAATAAATAACTTATTAAAATATATTTTTTTTAAAATGGTCCAGTAAAAATGGGAATTCTGGGGGGCGCTGCCTGATCCGTACTACAGCCAATAAAGAACAGTAAAAGTGCAGGCAGGGCACTGGACAAAGCTCTAGGGACAAAATTGAAGTGAAATAGTTTTGATACAGAAGTGTAATTATAGCAGATTGCATTGTGTTCTGTGTAAATGTCATCTTTGCACTTTTGAATTTCCCGCCGGCTCCGCCTCCCGCTGTGACGCCTGAAAACTAAACTAAAAGCCGAATTCCGGCATCGGACGGGCGCACACAGCAGAGGACACCGCGGGCTCGTAGGGACAAGGTAAGCGACACTTCTGTGTGATCCCGAGTGTGGCTCGGGGTTACCGCTCTTGGTACTGAAAATGAACCCCGAGCCAGACTCGGGAATACCGCCAGGGAGGTTAATGTCTTCATCTCCATTATACTAGGGGTGGGGGGGTCATGGCCAAATTTGACAGAAGATCGCATGGAATAAAAGATAATGTTTGATATTTCAGTTCAATTCACAGGAAGTGACAGGGACACAACATTCCTGGCAGAATCAGCCGGTATTTTCTGTGCTTGCTGAAAAGATACTTAGCTTAGGACATGAGTGCAGCCGTCACATCTAAGAACTGATGAGCTGCAATATATTACAATGTTGTTGTTGAGTTTAGATTAATGACTGACAGCTGCACGTCAAAATGGCTCAATTCACTAAGGCATCACTTTAATAAATTTGCTCGTGGTTATGCCCAAAAATGACTGAAAGACCTTCTACATTCAACATTTCTGGAAACGTCGGATGCTGGTGCCCCCTGCTGAGCTCTGGAGCTCCATCCAGAGATCCCTATAGGATAGTGACATAGGGGTCGATAGATGGAGCTACAAAGCTCAGAGGGAGACCAGGCCAAATGCTGACGATGTTCCAGCAGGATTATTGCAGAGGTCTGCGACATATCAGGCAAGTATTAAAGATGAGGAAAAAGGTTGTTTTTTTTTTTTAATACATTTAAATTACCACAAGGATATTAAATCTACTTTGTGTGCACCAAATGCCTTTGCAAACTCTTATGCACCGATCAGCCAAAACATTATGACAACCTGCCTAATATGGAGTAGGTCCCCCTTTTCCTGACCCATCGAGGCATGGACTCCACTAGACCTCTGAAGGTATGCTGTGGTATCTGGCACCAAACCATCAGTAGCAGATCCTTCAAGTCCTGTAAATTGTGAGGTGCGGCCACCATGGATCGAACTTATTCTTCTGTCACATCCCACAGGATGCTCAATTGGATTGAGATCTGGAGGCCCAGTCAACACCCTAAACTTGTTGTGTTCCTTAATCCATTCTTGCGGTGTGGCGCATTATCCTGCTGAAAGAGGCCACTGCCATCAGGGAATACCGTTTCCATGAAGGGGTGTACTTGGTCAGCAGCAATGTTTTCAGTCGGAGGTACGTGTCAAAGTAACATCCACATGAATGGCAGGACCCGAGGTTTCCCAGCAGAACATTGCCCAAAGCATCACACTGCCTCAGCAGGCTTGCCTCCTTCCCATAGTTCATCTTTATGCTATCTCTTCCCCAGGTAAGCAACACACACACGCGGCCATACACATGATGTAAAAGAAAACATGATGATTCATCAGACCAGGCCATCTTCCTCCATTGCTTCGTGGTCTAGTTATGATGCACACAAGCCCATTGTAGGAGTTTTGGCGGTGGACGTGGACTATGCAGCCCCATAGACATTCATACAGCTTTCTATCAGAAACCATCATTAACTTTTTCAGCAATCTGAGCTACAGTAGCTCTTCTATTGGATCGGACTCCATGGGCCAGCCTTCCCTTCCCACATGCATCAATGAGCCTTGGCCGCCCATGACCCTGTCACCGGTTCACCGGTTTTCCTTCCTTGGGCCACTTAATCGGTCCTGACCACTGTAGACCGGGAACATCCCACAGGAGCTGCAATTTTGGAGTTGCTCTGACCCAGTTGTCTGGCTATCACAATTTGGCCCTTGTCAAGAGTCCACCAAATCCTTACGCTTGCCCATTTTTTCTGCTTCCAACACATCAACTCCAAGGACAAAATGTTCACTTGCTGCATAATATATCCCCCCTCCCACTTCCAGGTGTCATTGTAATATATCCCCCTACTTCCAGGTGCCATTGTAACCAGATGTTATTCACTTCAGAGGTCAGTGGTCATAATGCTACAGGTGATCGTGTATTACCCTGTAAAAGTAGCAGTGACTGTGAGGTGTCTATTGAGGGGAGCAGAAGATATTTGATTGGGGGATACAAACAGTTTCTTGAGATAAAATACAGACTGACTGATGAGAAACGAAGGTTTGCCATAGTCATCTCATGTGAAAAATAAAATCAATAGCACTTTGGTGATATTTCTGTAGTGAAATGTAATATTCTGATGAGAAAATGACTGCGGTGTAAGATTATGAGCACGGTTTAAGCTGAACTCCTGGCAAAGAGTTACATACACAGTTGAAATACATATATCTGTTTACGGTTTTAGCTGCCAAAGGATTTGTATACAGCCCAACTGTGATACCCACAGCCAGACAGGTGACACAAAGCTCCAGATCAACCAAAACGTCTCCATGGTTCAATAATAGGTCACATCTCCGCCCCTACCCTTCTCATAGGACAATGAATGAGCATCACCTCTCTCCAATGAGAAGAGCCAAAGAGCAGTAACATTAATCCCTACTTTTTTTTTTTTGAAATATTAAATTCCAACAGGCAAACACACATTAAGAAATAAGTGAACTTTTAGTGACATTGCACTTATTCTTTAAACCCCCCTCTGCTGACATCACAGAACAGTCCGCATATGCATTCTTACCAAGATCCTGCGCTCGGCATCTCCCATATTTTGTTTACATCCAGCGCCGAAGTCCTCTCACTGCTGGGCGCACCTGCACAGTAGAGCCCCCACAGAAGTCTGGGCGCACCTGCACAGTGGAGCCCCCACAGAAGCCTGGGCGCACCTGCACAGTAGAGCCGCCACAGAAGTCTGGGCGCACCTGCACAGTAGAGCCCCCACAGAAATCTGGGCGCACCTGCACAGTAGAACCCCCACAGAAATCTGGGCGCACCTGCACAGTAGAACCCCACAGAAATCTGGGTGCACCTGCACAGTAGAGCCCCCACAGAAATCTGGGCGCACCTGCACAGTAGAGCCCCCACAGAAATCTGGGCGCACCTGCACAGTAGAACCCCACAGAAATCTGGGTGCACCTGCACAGTAGAGCCCCCACAGAAATCTGGGCGCACCTGCACAGTAGAGCCCCCCCCCACCCCCCTCAGAAGTCGGAACATCTGCACAAAAACCCCCATAGACATATGGCCCTGTCTACACAGTAGAAACCCATAGAAGTCTGGCTACTCCTGCACCATAGAGCCTAGTAGAAGTCTGGCCCTGTCTGCACACTAGAGCCGCATAGAAGTCGGGGTGGGGGTTCTGCACAGTGGAGTCCCACAAGGTTTTCAACATTTCAAACAAAAAGTTCAGCCCAATAGCTGGCAGTTTGTGGTACCGGCTATTACTTTAAATTAGCCAGAACATTTTCCTCTGTGCGCCCCCCTGGTTTAGTTTTACTTTGTAGCTTGTGCTGCCTTCTCTTAGGAATGGCTTCTTTAACAGTTTAAGGGCCTATGTCGACAATGTGTCAATGGCATCAGTTTCCAAGACTGTTGATTGACGGGTGCATTTGACCTTCAACTGACCAGCTTTAAGCGGATTGTGCATCCCAGTATACATGTACAGGAATGCAAAACCCACCTGACGGGAACAAAATCCCCAAAAATAGGAATTCTAAAAAAAATATCTCTAGGACCACTGGCACAGGAACAGGTTCCCCAATTGGAGGTTTCCCATTTATACCTAGAGACAACTCTAAAGCTGGCCATACACCTATAAATTATCTGCAGATTTCCTATGGTCAGATGGAAAGACTGCAGCAGATTCCTCCATCTACACTAAACTGTGTGGATGGCGGAATCTCCCGCTGGGCCAAGCTTCAGTATCTTGCTAGTTGGCCCCTTTGGCTCTCAAAACAGCTGAACAATCTGATTGGAGTCTCTGGTGTACCTGCCCACCTTGGGGTGTTCCAGCTCCTCCAGTTACAGTCTACAGAATATAAATAAAAACAAATGGGGCTGGACCTTTTGTTGACTGGATGACTAATGCACCAACCATCATCCCTCTGTCCAGTGAGTGCCACCAAAGGCCAGTGGAGCAGTCTCATGGGGCAATCAAATGGCAGTTGGCAGGGCTTGGCCATGAAGTCTGAAGAAGTCAGGTAACAGAAGCAAAAACTAAACCAGAAGGGCACGTTGGGAGGTTTTCTGGGTAATAAAAGGTAAACAGCAAGCATCTTCTGGTGTCTGCCCTTAAAATGGGCCTTCCATGAAAATGGTATGTCTACTTTACTCACAGCCCTTGCCAAATACAAATGGCTTACAGAATTCATTGGAAAATAAAAGTTCCTACAAAAATTAAATGCATGTACTATGGCTCCACAATTCCAGAAGGCACAGGCGAGATCACTGTGCCCCCCTAGGAGGGTTGGGTACCTAAAATCCCACAAGAATGTGATCCTGCAGTGAGCTGGAAACAGCTGTGAGGCACGGAAACACAAATATTTTTGTACAAACTTACTTTAAGCCTTTTGTATTTGGTGGATGGGGGGCTGTCAGCAACACGAACATTCCAGCAAGTTTAAAATGGAGCACACATTCATTTTAGCTCTCCAACTTTTCAGTTTTGGGAAAGTGAGGCTTTGACATGTTTGCGGTCTTCAAATAAACACCCTAAAATGGCCACATTAAACCACTCACGCTGGTCAAGCTCCATGGCCAACCATCACCAAAACATCTGTTATTAAACCTCTCGGATTTCTCACCTGGTTTTTAGAGGCATAAGTGGATTTTCAGCTGGCTGTGTCTCCTGAGGCAGAACCACAGGTGCTGGCGATGTCACACCACTGGTAGCAGGAGAGCGGAGGCACGACAAAGTTGCTGTGTGGGTGTATGTGGTGACCTCGGAAGCTGTAGAATACCGGATTGGAGAGGGGAAGTTTGAGGGTTTAGGGTTTGGGGCAGCTGCAAAGAAAGGAGTAGAGAAAGCCAGGGGTTGGTTGCCATGCACAGAAGGAGCTCTCACTTCAGCAGTGGTGGTGGCAGATGGGAGCACTTGGATTGCTGCCCGTGCATGAAGATCTTTGAAGCTCAAGCCTTCTTGTAGAGAAGAATCATGACTTTGACTTTCACTAGAGTGGTCAACAAATGGGTTCTTGTGACTTAAAAGGGTTTTATCAGTAGGTGTGAAGGGATTTCCAGGAGATGGTAAACTTTTTAGGTCATTTTGTGCCAAGTTTTCAGAGTCGGTTTTCCAAAACTCCTCATTCTTAAAGTCTACAATGATATCTGCTGACCAAGAGGACTGCTGGCTTAGTAAAACACTAGGATGGCTTTCTTCTACTAATATTTTGTCACTAGACTCAAGGTTCTCGTTTGATATTTCAGTTGGTGGTGGGTTATAGCATTCCATTGATTGGTTTATTAAATCTTTATTTTTACCATCCGTTGGCTCAGTTCTATATTCTACATTCTGGTTAGTGAATTCACTGGATTCCAAGGTAACGTTGACATTCAGTATGTCCTTTGTTGGCTCTGCCATGCTGGACAGTGCTTGTTCCTCCAAGGCAGACCAAAACAAAATGTCAGAGTGGTTGAGTTTTAAAGATGCACTTGTACCTTCTGTCCCGTTCCCTTTTTGTTTCTTTGGCACAGACATGAGCTTCTGGAAGATAAAGTCCTCATTATCGTGTTTGTTGTCACCCAACAAGAGCAATTCAGATGGACTGCAGTTAATTATCTCCAATTTGTTTGACTTTTCTTGAAGACTTGAGAGGTCTAGTGAGACAGTCGAAGGGCAAGTCCTGAACTGCTCTGTCGCAGTGGTGTCATTTACATCTAACAGGTGTTCCCCATTAGCAGCACCCAGCTTTAGAAATTCATTATTTCCGTCTCTTAAATTAGTCAGAAGGCCCTCGGTGGTGGATTGGGTGTCCTCCGCTGTAGAACCTAACACTGGGCTTCTTATCTCAATTACAGGACAACAGGCCACTGGAGGATGTGTGTTTGCGCTATCCCCCATGTTTTGCTCAAGCTCATGTTCCTCTGGGCTCTCTGTTTGTTTTCCACTGGTGGCCTGAAAGCTTGTTTGTTTGCAATTATCTACATCAGCCTCAATGCGTTCAAAGGCAGGTGACAACTTAAGCTGTGGGGGCTTGGGTGGTGGCAAGGACCCTATAGCCTCACTTATGGCCTGTTCTTTAATTAACTCATTAACTCTTTCTTCCACTGGTGCCTTTTTATTTGGAATAGGTTCTGGAGAAAGGTCTTCACCCACCCTGACAAAATTATGTTCTATCAAAGCCTGGTGCCTTGGTTCTATGGAGGCCTTCACCTCCTCAACAATTAGGTCAGTACTGTCCCTCAGCTCATGTGTACTTTCAGCTATGGGTGTCATGGTAGAAGAGTAAAACCTTTGAGTAGGGGAGATGTTTGGATGTACTGAATTATGAGGCTTGTCTCCTGAATTGACCATGACTTGTTCTTTAATCATAAGTGGTGAGACAGAAGCTACTCTGTTTTCTGCCTGGCTTGTTTCTACCAATTTAAATGTAATTGGACTTGGTTTAGAAATTGGCATTTCCATGCTAGGATATTGTTCTGACTTCTGATATGCAGTCAAGTCACTGGTGAATGTTCGAACTATAGCAGACTCATAGGGGGGAATGCATGATGTAGAAAAGATTTCATCTTTATAGTCTGACCAGGGTGCTTGTAAGCTTGGCCTGCTCAAGTGATCTTGCCTGATCTCAGGTCCATGAACATCAAACAATGAAAATGAAGGATTCTTTTCAGTGTCACCAACAAAGTTATCTTTGGCTTCCGGTGATTTTTGAAGTCGGCTTGAAGCAAAAGCATCAAATTGTTCCTCCCATTCTGAAACCATTTCTGCCGAAGAACCATTATCCTCCAACGCTTCCTCCGAATCAATCGTCTTTTGGTACAAGGATGACGTCCGATCTTCTGAAGGTTGCAGGAAGACTGATGGACTGTGTTCCTCCACAAGAGAAGAGCCCCTTTCAGCAGCTTCTGAGGTAGCATTAGACCCAGAGGGGAAACTAGAGAAAAAGTGAGTAGGTGAAGAAGTATTTAGTAACTGGTCAGAGAGGGAATCCGCAAAGAAAGGGTTGTTCTGTAGTGAGCTGAGAAATGGGTTGCTGGCAGACAGGCCCCCTTGGACACCACTAAGAGAAGTTCTACCAAGGTTAGTTCTAGGCAATACTAAAGCAGCTACTACAGGGGAAGCTGGGGCAGGAAGGCAAGGGGTGTAGGGGAAAGAAGCAGAGGAGCTGGTTTCTACCAGAGGAGACACATCCAGTCTGTGGAGGAAGACAAAACGATCCTCCAGGTTAGTGACAAACATCAAGACTACATAAACACACACGCTTCTAGTGCCCTACGGCTTCCATGGGGTGGGGGGGCTGTGTGACGTGGACCTAAGTTGGGTGAGGAGACATTGTGACATTATGTGCATGAAAATGAAGGATGCTGCAAACCAAAAATTCATCACAAAATATGCATAAATATTTAACACATCATTCGGAAACCAAATACTTACATGGCTTAGAAAATGGACACAATGGCATTCTGGGAGGTTATAAAACATAAGGGTATTTTTTTTTTTTTTCATTTAAGACGAGATCAGCTTAATGTATATGATATACATATATGATGTATATGGGAGCAAGCAACGGTTTATTGAAAGCTTTATAGAAGCAATGTTTGGTTGGGAAGATTTAGGAATGCTGACGGGTGTCCTATTGAAGGGCACCAACTTGGAGCCCCCTCAGTGGACAGTTCCATGCCACCCTACACTTACAAGATGCTCTCAGTCTTCTGGATTGAGTGATGCCAGGTGTCCTTCAACCCCAAGACCAAGGACACTTAGTGGTGGAAGGTAATTCATGCAAGGGACAGCACTGTAAGAGGAAAGTATTGTAGCCAAAGCTGCTCTCTTTTTAATATTTCACACTTCTTGGGTCACCATTTAAAGAAAAAGCCTAGGCTTGGGCTTTAAGCCTTAATGTCATTCGGGTGCACAGCAATAGTGGTACTGTAATGTCAAGTCGCAGATAAGCCAGCACTCGAGAAGATTTGTTCACAAACTTCAACTCACATTTTGCATTGCTTTTGGTTTACAGCTTGTTTTATGTTTTTGACCAAGCTTGTACCCCCTTAGAACATCGGTGAATCAATAGCACACTGTTGGGCGCTTCTGATTGGCACCCCTAGTTGAGAAAACCCCAAGTATCAATGGCATATCACAGTTTAGGGAAACGAGTTGAGTAAAGAAGTTAATCATCCATCTTCTGAGATGCTGGCTTATCTACCACTAGTCCTCTTATGGGAGCCAATTTTTGAAGATCTGCGGATATCCATCACTTTTAAAGGGTCAGTCCACCCAAAGTGATGTTTGGGTTATACTGTATTGGTGGGGCCTGGTGAGCTGAGCTAGCTTCTGGCTTTTTTTAGACTTGGATACTCAAGGGTGATATCTCTTTGCCATAATTCCTGTCCACCGCTCCCACTCATCTTTGTGTTTCACCTTCCTGTTACTGGCAGATCTACAGTTCATTTTCTGCATGTAGGGTTTTTTAAAGGGACAAAACATGGGAAATGTGCATGCCCTGAAGAAATGCACAGAATATGTTTTAGTTTGCCCGTGCATGCACTTTAATGATACACTGTCTCCTTACCCATGCAGGGCGAAGTGAGTGTGTCTGGAAAAGGACACCCTTCCCCCCCCGCCCCTCTACTGGGATAGATGCCTGAAAACATGCTATAACTCTGTGACCATTTAGATCTAGAATTAATTCTGTAACCAGTTTGGATGAATGACCTTTGTGTCACTTACCGCCTTTGCTTCATTGGTTCTGGGAACATTTAAACCCAGGAGCGTAGAAACCTTTTTGTCTGTTCCAATTCTTAAAGTGTATGTAAACCCTAAATCTCCAGCTGAAAACCTTTGCAACAGATTTACAAAAAAAGGATTGTTAGGAGAATCGTCGTATACAGTGAGGCATGATGCCAAACTTACCGGAAAATGGATTTTGGGTCAACGTACACTTTAACCGAATGTTATTACAGTTTAGCAGCCTAGGAGAACATCGGCTAAAAGCAGAGGGAGCGGAACGCGGCAATTACGACACATCCGATGGAAGATTTATGTAACGATTGTGTAAAATCAGCGTGGTGACATTTGCTCAGTTACAGAGATGTAGGAGAGCCAATCAGCTAGAAAATTAGATCCTGTACTAAGACTTGAATAAACCACAAGGCTGATTTTAAAGGACCTTACCACCTTTTAAAGGTTTCTATTGCAGCCAATTTATTTTTTAGCTTCAGTTCAAATTAGGAGGGATTAGAACCCCTGAAAAATCTCATGGCCATCTAAGAATTCCCCCTCACTTCGTGCGTGGTCACCCGTACTGGTAGCAAAGGAAACCTAACCAATTAGAGACATTGACAGCACTTGAAAAAAATAAGTCTATCCCTATGCAGTAAATATTTGCAAAATGTTAAAGGAAACCTATCATAAGGGGAAGATGGAAGATTTATAAAAACACATCATTTTATTTTTTGCTATGAGTGTCCCATTCCTTTACTTTCTGCCCTGGAGATGAGACGAAACCTCTAGTTAGGAGGAACTCTTAGACAGTTGTCACCATAATAGGCATCCCCATTTGAAGATTTACCTTTTGTTCTGGTGACAACTGTAAAATTTTGGACTTCCCATCACTGTTTCGGTGACAATGGCTGGCAGAACGAATAGTGTGAATCTCCCCAGCGGAGATGCAAAGAACAATAAATGCATGGCAAGGGTTTTAATGCTTCCTAATCCCCCCCTCCAAAAAAGATAAATATTTTGGCTACACATCAGAAACTTTAGCTGGTGGGAGTAACTACATATTGCTCCTTTTCTTCTCACCCATAAAACACAGTTACACTGCACATCCCTTATTCCAGCCCTCCCACCTGAGAACAAAAATGTAAATTGGTAGGGATGCACAGATACTCGTACTCGGCCAAATGCTCCAATACTTACCTCCGATACTGGAAGATCTCCCTCTGACCGCCAGTGCCAAGGGAGCCGGCTTCCTTTCCAATAAGGAAGCCGGGCGGCAAGTCATGAACCACCTCCCGGCTTCCCAATTGGTCAGGCAGCCAGGCTGCCTAGCAACAAGTAAAGCCGGCTTCCTAGCCAATCAGAAAGCCGGGCAGCACCTCATGACTCGCCGTCTGGCTTCCTAATTGGTCAGGAAGCCAGGCAGCCGCGGGAAGAGAAGCCGGTGTTCTTTTGATAAAATACTGGCTTACCAGGTGATCAGGAAGCCGGGCGGCGGGTCATGATCCTTTGCCCGGCTTCCTGATAAATCAGGGCACCGGTATTCAGTATTGGCAGGTATCGGCGAGTACTGAAAAATCTGTGCCTGTACTCGATACCGAAAAACTGGTATCGGTGCATCACTAAAAATTGGGGATTTCCTAAACTGTATTGCCAACTTCCATGTGCAAATACTAGGTCCATGGCTATCCTACTGACCCAATGGCACCAATACTTTCCAAGTCACTGACCCAGAACAATTATGTTCTATTATGACATGAAAGCAGGCAATCAGCATTTGCAGAAGGGGAACAGCAATGGTAGACTGTCTCATGAGATGATCTTTCCATGACATGTTTTCTTGTAAGAAAGCCAAGCACTGCAACTCTTTTCTAATGCCAACAAAAAAAAAAAATCTAAACTGATTCAAGAAAGGGAAGAAACATGTGCGCCTGCTCTAATAGATTCAGTGGAGTTGATGTTGTGACTGAACCAGACACCAGGAGATAGATACAGATATACAGGTTGCTCAGGCTATTCACAGCTTAGCAGCCAAATCCTACAACTGGAGCCTCTTGTGCACCTAGTAGCTCTCTCACGTCTTTGCCCTATATTGGTGGTAGGCAATATCAATCTCCACAGCAATGATGTTGGAAGCAGATCTGGGCAGTTACAGGCTGTGGTGTGTCAAACACACTGATGCAGAAGATGCATTGTGACATTTACTGTTCTGCGGTATACAGGGAGAAGGCTTGTTTAAAGGATATGTACTAGTTATTCTGTACATAAGCTGGCAGTTAGTCGAATAAGGAAGTGATGGGTCAGTAGGTTAAAATACAGCAGAACATTTCCACATTTCCTGTGTGTGAATCCTGCAGATGACCACAAAGCAACAACTGAATGTGGCAGCTGACAGGCAACTTACACATTATAAGGCCCCATTCACACCGAGCGATTCGCAAATCGCGCGTTTGTCGCGCGATTTGCATTTTGTGCGATATGCATTGAGCAAGCTAGAATCGCGGAAAAATCCGCTCCAAAAAAGGGTCCTGCTGTAGCGACGCACGACCCGCGACAGCGACGGACAGAGCCCCATTGCCATGCATTGGAGAGCGATATTGCGCGGTAAATAGCCGCGATATCGCGGGAATTACCGCACAATAAAATTTGCTGACCTGTTTTTGAAGGTTCAACATACATCTTCGTTCGTATGGACCCATCCTGCTGTGCTATACACTGCATGTCATTACCCCACTTCCTCTTTGAAGAATAATGCCCTTCCTGAGCACCATCCTGTCAGCCCAGGACATGTTCAATTTGTTTCATTCGGAATGAAAGAAATGACGAATCCAAATTTTTTATAAAGGAAAATTTGGAAGCATCCAAATTTTTTTCCCCGAATGTCATTCAGCAAGAATTTGTTAAACATTAAAAAAAAAAAACTGAAACCCAGATAAACCCCCCCCTGCCTGCAGAACAAGGGCCTCTTCCCCACAACCCTGGCACGGTGGTTGTAGGAAGAGGCCCTTGTTCTTTGCCAGGGGCTTTTCCTGGCAAAGCACAGTATCCATGTTGAGGGTCTGCGGGCCTGGTATGGAGCACACTCCTCCTTTCCTGCTGCTTGGATCAAGGGATTTTGGGGAGGACCCCTCGCTTTTTTGTGTTTGGATCCCCCCTAAAATTCCATTACGCTGTGTTTTTTTTGTTATTGTTTATGTGGACTGTCAAAAGTAAAAAGTCACTTTGCTGTAACGAATGTTCGCTTGTAATTATTAAAATGCATCCGAAATGAACAAGATAAAATTGACTTTTCGGACCTGAATCCCGAAAAACGAGATAACTAAAAATCTGAACTGAAACTAAACCGAAACAAATCTTTTGCCGGCGCACATGCCTAGCATGCCCTCGTTAGTATACCCTACGAGTTTACAGAGCACTCCAGGGCCGTCCTGATTTCAGTTTTCAGCTGGTGTGTTGCAACCAATAACACTGGATGAACTGGAAGTGTATTAAAACAGGAAAATCCTTTTTTTTTGGGGGATAGAGTGGGAAGGGCTGAACCCCCTTTGTCAAGGTCAGAATTTGTATTTGTTGTTCCCCTCTCATGTTTCCCCACTTTTTATCCCAGTGAAACACCGGTAGTGAGAGGAAAGGTTTGGAATGCGAGGAGACTGATAACTTTATAATGAAGGGTACACCCCCTTCCTCTCTATCCAAATCTAAAAAAATAAAGTTTTGGCTTCAGATATACTTTAAATATAGGGCTGGTAATGATTAAAATGTTCGTGTTCGATTAATCACATTTTTTAAAAATTAATCGATTAATTTTGGTTTCATTAGCGATCAAAATTATTTTAAATCGATCAAAAAGTTAACGATCGAGAAATTAATCTTTAATTTCCACAGCCCTACTTTAATCAGGGGTGTGGAATTCGTATAGCCCGACGCCCGGGACATGTAGTTCCGGGCGCCGGGCAAGTGGTTTTTTCAGTGTTTTAGCCCTGCTACGGACAAGTAGCAGGGCTTGCACGACCGGGGTGCCAATAGAAAATAATGGCACTGCCAGCGCGATCGGCGGTGTTGTGCCATCCGTGACTGCACGGTCATTGTGCACGAATCTGAGCGGATGACCGGGCAGTCACAGATCGCACACCACCGCCGATCGCGCTGGCAGTGCCATTATTTTCTATTGGCACCCCGGTCGTGCCAGGCAGATTGCACGGTTTACTGCCGCGATACCGCCCGGGCGGCCCCACGCAATCGCGGTTGAAAACACTGTGCGGTGCGTGTCGCGAAAAAAGGTACATGTACCTTTTCAGCGATTGCCATGCAGATGTAACCCCATACATGTGGACGCAACCGCTGTATGCAACCGCACATGATCGCGCGTCCCGGGATTGGCCAAGTCTGCACCAACCCTAAAGGGTAAATTCACTTTCCCAAGTAATTTTGGAAAATGGAATTACCCGCACAAATCTCCCTCCCACTATACTTACCTTTGGGCGAACGGTCCTTCCCGTCCACCAGTACGGGTGTACTATCTGTACCTGTTCCGTATATTGTGAATTTCGCTCGCAAATTGCAAGCACTCATTGGTCAACGCGGCCACCTGACGACGCTGACCAATGAGAAGCGCTTCTTAGCACTTCTAAATACGGTTTTGGTTAAAATTATTTTTTTGCATCAGGACAAGTAGATTGTTACGAGGGACAAGTAGATCGGGCCCCCACTTTAGTCCTTGGACTAGTAGTTTTTTCTAAAATGTCCACACCCCTGTTTAATGGAACACATACAGTATGAGAACTGCACAGGGTTTGTATGTCTTGAAACATGAATCACCCACAATCCTCCCAGTAGCCAGAGACCATGTGATCTAGGATGCCTAGGCTTTAGGAAACACCTATTTTGTTATGACTGGGCAAACTTTTGCTAATAAAAATAATGGGATTTGGTTATGCCAACGTGTGTAGTTGGAACATGAGTTTGGAATTTTAGGGACTGGCCAACTACTACATGGAGCAGGCTTAGGACCTAAGATTTTAATTGGGACGATTTCAGCTCAGTTGTCCTGTTGGCCAAGACTACCAGGAGAGGAAGCGAGGGAAAAATCTGTCAAGCAGAGACCAAGACGACAAATAAAATCCAAGACCGGTTCTAACCTGTCCCAAATCTACTTCCTACAAAAGAAACATTGGGCTGAAGTGAAGCATAGTCATTTGCTTTTCAAAAAAAGTAACAAAAAACAACAACTCTACCAACCTTGGTTTTTGTGGCACATCCTTTGCCTCTTTGGAACCAAACCAGCTGCCAACTTTGCTTCTCTCCTCAGAGCTGGAAGGCACATGTGGTCTGGGGTCTTCAATGCTCTTATTAGATCTTTCGTTCTTTCCAGATCCAAGTTGTGAGCCATCCTTGGCTTTCTCATCTTTGGCCTGAACTTCTGGAGCTTTATTCTTGGAGAGGTCCTCCGAGAACACCATGGGTGACGTCACTTGCACGGGTTTGGTCTCTGCTTTGGTCTGGTCAGTTTTTGGCTTTGGAGTAATTTTTAGGGAGGTCTTTCCCTCTTCTGTAGAGAACACTGGAAGAGTGGCCGGCTTGCGCTCCTGTTTCTCGCCAGCCTGGGTCTGTCTTATCGGGACCTCAGGAACCACGGCCTCTTCTGCTTTCTTTAGAATATTCTGAAAAGATTTGGAGGCCTGTGAAGATCTCTCCAGAGAGGGAGACTTTGGAGGAGGCACTTCTGCGTAGACATGGCTTCCATTGATGCACACTGAAGATTTGGAAATGGGGCTGCTCTTTGGTTTGAGGTTCTGCACGCCCTTTGGTTCAGGGAACGTATTCACCTGACCGACTTCGTCACTGAAGGCCCTCTTGTGAGTCAACCTTGGAGATGCTTCGTGGTCCATAACTGCAAGATAGGAACACAATACACCAGGCAAAATTAGAAAAGGGTTCTGATCTTACCATATTGGGGTATATCCTGCATTGTGTAGCCTGCCTTTACAAGTAAATTGGTTCTCCAGGCCTACATATTATGGAGGAGGGCCGGACAGTGACTTACAACCCTCTACTCATAAGTTCTATGAGAGTTAGGGGCTATCATTAGCCAAGATGTGACATTGATTGGAGGAGGTGCAGTAGTTACACCATTCCATAACTGGTTCACCCATGACACAAAGCTTTCTAAGCAAGGAGCACAGCAGGGGCTCTTTCATTTCAGGCTACCTCCTTAAAGGAGAACTATGAGGTGAGTGCTTTTCACTCACCTCATAGTTCTAGCCGACCTGTGACAATGAGACTGTCACAGGTCGGCTCAGTAGATCGGGAGGTGAGCGAACACATACCGGCGTTCACTCACTTCTCGATCCTGTCACGGCTCTCTGCCGTGACAGGGGGAGGGGCTGGATTCCCCTCTCCCCGCTCCGATCTGCCAGCGCTGACTGGTGGAACGGACGGGGGAGGGGGCGGGTACAGCTGGCTCTGCCTCTAGATAGGCAGAGCCAGCTGTCACTCACGCAGCTGGGCAGATCCCGTCATCTAAGTCGGGATCCGCTGCGGCATCTCAGTATATAGAGAGCTTTAGCTCGCGGTATACTGAGCTTAGGGTAACAGGAGGACGCTAGTTTGTGTCCTCCCGTTACCCTAAGGAGAACTACAGGGAAAAAACACTGACCCCATAGTTCTCCTTTAATAGAAACATTGCATGGAACCATCTCAACAGGCAGGGAGATTGAGATGGGGGTGGGAGTTAATTGGGAAGGTGGGGCAGGAGGTATATTAACTAGCTGTGTATATTGGCCATGCTACAAACAACCAAAAGAAACTACATAGAAGTACACAGGGCGCATTTAGTAGAGGACACAGGTTTGTTAGTTTCTAACCCCTCAAATGTTCCAGCCAGTAGTTGCTGTGAAAATACAGGAGCTATTAGTCCCCGTTCACACCTTTGCGTTTCAAGAATATGTGCCAAATGCGTGTCATGCGTATGCTTTGACATGTGTTCATGACCGCTTAAAAAATGTGCGTCACGCTTGCGGTGCCATTACCTGTTAATGACGCCCCAAACGCGGCTAGGAAACCGTTTGTATTGCCTTAAACAAGGATGCACAGAAAAAAAAACCTGCAGTATACCTGTGGCAGAATCTGCTACATGTGCTACTTTCCCGCATTTGTCGCATGTGCGACACCCATTGAAATCAATGGGGGCGACGAGCAGCAAACTTGGGGAAAAATGCACACAAATTAATGCGTTCCTTGTATGCAGAGGTGTAAATGGGGCCTACGGCTGTAAAGAGAAATACAAAATGTGTCTATAGACCCTGCAAGCTCCCATTCACACCTGGGCCTATTGTAAATTATGCATCTGCACAAACGCAGAATACGCTTGTGTTGCCATTACGCAATAGTGACACCCCAAACAAGTTTTTTTACCCCCGTACGTCCGTGCAGGGAAAAACCCAGAGCGCATGTCGCAGAATTTGCAACATGCACTACTTTCCTATATCCAGGAGCCAAAAGGGGATACGCACCAAACGGGGGGAAACAAGTGCGCGAACATGCACGTGACTTCCTGTTGGAGGGTAGTGCATGTAAGAAATTCTGCGATATGCGTTTCACATTTTTCCTGCAGGCGAATGTACTGGAAAAAATGCGTGTGCTCAGCCACCTTTGGGGTGCCATTAAAGGAGAACTATGAGGTGAGTGATTTTCACTCATAGTTCTAGCCGACCTGTGGCAATGACACTGTCACAGGTCGGCTCAGTAGATGGGGAAGTGAACTAACACATACCGGCGTTCGCTCACCTCTCGATCCTGTCCCGGCAGAGAGCCGTGACCGTCACTCACGGCTCCCAGCAGGGATTTCCAAATGCGTGTCATGCGTATGCTTTGACATGTGTTCATGACCGCTTAAAAAATGTGCGTCACGCTTGCGGTGCCATTACCTGTTAATGACGCCCCAAACGCGGCTAGGAAACCGTTTGTATTGCCTTAAACAAGGATGCACAGAAAAAAAAACCTGCAGTATACCTGTGGCAGAATCTGCTACATGTGCTACTTTCCCGCATTTGTCGCATGTGCGACACCCATTGAAATCAATGGGGGCGACGAGCAGCAAACTTGGGGAAAAATGCACACAAATTAATGCGTTCCTTGTATGCAGAGGTGTAAATGGGGCCTACGGCTGTAAAGAGAAATACAAAATGTGTCTATAGACCCTGCAAGCTCCCATTCACACCTGGGCCTATTGTAAATTATGCATCTGCACAAACGCAGAATACGCTTGTGTTGCCATTACGCAATAGTGACACCCCAAACAAGTTTTTTTACCCCCGTACGTCCGTGCAGGGAAAAACCCAGAGCGCATGTCGCAGAATTTGCAACATGCACTACTTTCCTATATCCAGGAGCCAAAAGGGGATACGCACCAAACGGGGGGAAACAAGTGCGCGAACATGCACGTGACTTCCTGTTGGAGGGTAGTGCATGTAAGAAATTCTGCGATATGCGTTTCACATTTTTCCTGCAGGCGAATGTACTGGAAAAAATGCGTGTGCTCAGCCACCTTTGGGGTGCCATTAAAGGAGAACTATGAGGTGAGTGATTTTCACTCATAGTTCTAGCCGACCTGTGGCAATGACACTGTCACAGGTCGGCTCAGTAGATGGGGAAGTGAACTAACACATACCGGCGTTCGCTCACCTCTCGATCCTGTCCCGGCAGAGAGCCGTGACCGTCACTCACGGCTCCCAGCAGGGATTCCCCCCTCCCCGCTCCGATCCTCCAGCGCCGACTAGAGGAACGGATGGGAGAGGGGGCGGGTACAGCTGGCTCTGCCTCTGGATAGGCAAAGCGAACTGTCAATCACCCAGCTGGGTGGATCTCGACAGTAATGTCGGGATCCGTCCCGGCTGCGGCGGTCTCAGTATACCGCAAGCTGTAGCTCGCGGTATACTGAGCCTAGGGTCAGAGCTTTGGGAGGACGCTAGTTTTTGTCCTCTCGTGAATCTTAGGAGAACTATGGGGAAAAACACTGAATGGCGGGTTATGTCACGACATGCAGAGATGCAAAGTAACTTTGTTCCTGTTGTATTCCCTCTGTTCTTTTCATCTGAAGATCAAAGCGATGAGCCTTCATCTGCAAGTTAGGCCAGTCAGACTTTCCTGCATTAAGTTTTGTTTCTTTCTATCCCCCTTATTAACCATTCGTTTATCCTAATTAGTCCTCATTAACCCCTTCCCCATATTCACGTTTCCGGCTTTCCCACCATTACCATCTAAAACTTTATAATTTCTATTTGTTTTGCTTGTTATTTTATTAAGTCTTTATTTCAATTGTAAAATAACTTTGTAATCATGAATATAAAAAGGGGAAGTAAACCGCTTTGTACATTTTTATTTGCGCATTAGGGTTGACACTTTTTTTCAAGCGAAACCCGAGCACTCTAGCGACGTGCGGACATTTTTTTTTGGGAGAATGAGTCGCGGCTTACTCATATGTAAATATCACAGTTGAGACTATTTTCAGTGGGGGGCCAGTAGCCCCTATCTTCATTTTGGTTGCCCCTGTCTGCATGGCATCCTGTGTCCATGTTTCTGTTGCCATGAAACCTGGACACAGCATTCAAAACCCGGACTGTCTGGGAAAATCCTGGGCTGGTGGCAACCCTAGTTAGGGAACACTTACCTTAACCAGTTGCCGTGCGCCCGTTGAAAAAAACCGACGGACAGCACTGCTGCATTAGCGGGTTGCCGTCTCCAGGCGGCATTTTTTTTCTGAGCGCGCACGGGCAGAAATAACCCGTGCAATGCATATGGCAGTTACCGGCTGTTTAACATATACCCGACTCTACAGCCAGCCGATCGTGTATATGTGCTGGTGTGTGCCCCCCCTCCTGACCCCTCACCTTCAATCACGGGATCCGCTAGCCCATCTGCGGCCCGGGACCGGCTCGGGAGGGCGTCAGAAGGAAGAGGGAAATCAGCTCCTTGCTGATCTCCCTCCAGGCTGTGAATGCGGAAGTGATGTGTATTACATCACTTCCGCATTCACCTGTCAGTCATCTGGCTGCTATTGCCAGAGAAAAGAAGCTGATGAAGCAGATCTCTGCTTCATCCGCTTCTTTTGGGGCCCCCATGTGACATTAGGGGTCCTAAAGACCCCTAATGTCTCCATAGAGAACCTGTCAGTGTACCTGTGCTACAATCCCCCTATATAATAACAATCTCCCTATATAATAACAATAAGTGAAAAAAATATATATAAAAAAAAAAAAAAAAAAGTAAAAGAATAAAAAAAAGTCACATAAAAAAAAGTTTAAAAAAAACCCCAAAATGTTTAAGTCCCCCACCCCCACGTTTACGCTCATATAAAACAAAAATACGCGTCGGGTGCACTAGCGCGCGAAAACGACAATTGCGCTACACACGTTACATATCGCCGCGAACGTCGCAGTGAGAGCAATAATTTTAGGGCCATCAATCATTATATTGGGTAATAATAAATGTTTTAGAATTTAACATAGGGGAAACAGTTTTTTTTTTTTCCCCCGGTAATTTTTCCTTAATATAGTAAAAAATAAAACCCCCAGTGGTGATTAAATACCACCAAAGGAAAGCTCTATGTGTCCCTAAAAAATGGTATAAAATTAATTTCAGTACAGCGCTGCATGACGGAATAAATGTCAGTTAAAGTACCGCAGCGCTGAATACTGAAAAATGGCCGGGATGGGAAGGGGGTTTAACACCGCGGATGTCAACTGGTTAAGGCCTCATTCACACACAACGCAAGAGCAAAATTGTATATTGCGTATATACGCGCGTATGTGCAATCCCAGAATGCATCATTTGCAATAGAAATTTTAATGAACTGTACAAGTGTATACGCGCGCAACAAGCGCATATGCGCGTAAAATACGCTGCCCGGGCGCATCTCCTTTCTAACCCTCCCTATACCCTATATTGAGGTATAGGGAGGGTTAGAAAGGAGGGGCAGGGGGTATGAATACTGAAGTATAGGGAGGGTTAGAAAGGAGGGGCAGGGGGGTATGAATACTGAAGTATAGGGAGGGTTAGAAAGGAGGGGCAGGGGGTATGAATACTGAAGTATAGGGAGGTTTAGAAAGGAGGGGCAGGGGGGTATTAATACTGAAGTATAGGGAGGTTTAGAAAGGAGGGGCAGGGGGGTATTAATACTGAAGTATAGGGAGGGTTAGAAAGGAGGGGCAAGTATAAAAACAACACAGTCTTCTCTTATAAGGGGTCATATTGTGTGTTCGTGGAGAGCTCGATGATGACACCATCTTGAACATAACAAAGGTGGAGAATTTGCTGCCTTCACAACATTGCACAGAAGTTCCTGGAGGAATACATTCGATAGTTGTGATAGAACTGCATCTGCCTATAATAAACCTTTTATTGGAGGATAATAAGAATGAAGCAAATGTCTTTAAAAGATCAGAGTAAAAATTGGGCCCAGATCATTCTCACAGGTATGAGAGATAAGCGCTGTGCACCCCCCTCTGCTCCTGTCCCATTTTCATACTTTTGTAATAGTTTGTTCACTGATCACAAGCACAATGCCGGATTCTAAATGCAGCCAGAGGTTGCAGTACAGGGTGCTGACAGACAGAGGGCAGCAGAGAGACAGAGGAGCCGCTACACTGCGATGCCGGCTATATGCTGTTAGAACTTTGTAGAATAAATCTGCTCAGAACATGCGATGCCATCAGAGACGACCAATGTCATTCGAGATCTCGTTCAATTCTGGAATTTAGATGTTTTAATGAATATTTGTCCTGGTTACTGCGGCAAAAAAACCCATCATCGGTTTAATTATTAGAGGGATCCAATGACCGTTCACAAAATGACCATTTTCAAAGCAAATTCTAAGCGTCCCCTGCTCCCCTCCACTGTCTCCATCTCCTCGTCGGGAATAACACAAAAGGAAATCTGCAGCTTCAGTAAGCCCTCGTTCACACCTGAACGTTTTGTAGCGCGTTCTAACCTCGACGAACGCTCTACAAAACGCTAAAGAAAATAAATCCCATTGTATTCAATGGTCTGGTGCACACCTTGGTGTATTTCCGCCCGTCCCTAACGCGCTACAAAGCGGCCCACGCCTGAAAAGGTACAGGCACTACTTTGGGCCGTTTTGTTGCGCGTTTCCATTGGGATACAGCCAAGTAGCCTTCGGAAACGCGCGACTTTTTACTGCGAATCGCGGTAAAACGCGCGACAGACGCGCATATGCAATACGCCTAGGTGTGAACGAGACCTAACTGGACAAGGTTCACACCAGGGCGTTTCATCGCACGTTTTTTTTTTTCCACGCTGAAACGCATGCAAATGAATATCCCATGTATTCCTATCGGTGGCCGTTCACGTAAAATCGCACGTCAAAATACGTCCCTGTGAAATAGTCCCCGAGCTTCTTATGTGGAGTGTATCGGCTCGTTTTGCTCCATAGACTTCAAAGGAAATGCACCGATCAGCAAGTCTTTGCAGCGCAGACTGCTTTTCATTGGACAACTGAAAACAAGCTGAAAATGCACTGAAACGCTGTCGCCCTTGTGTGCATGTGAAAAATTGAAGGGGCAGTCCAGATAACCAGCGCTCCGACGAGGGTGTTCATACACCAGTTGTTTGTGTGGGCAAGGTGTGAAGCTTCCCGATAGTACGGACCGGGGTGTCAGACTCGTGTAATCGTAAACAAAAAGGAAAAAAAATGGAGGGAAGCGCCACGACCAGGGAGAGAAATTGATGTGGACCAATTGAGGGAGCCTGGTTAGGAGCGCTCGGTATTAGGTGATCGTGTACTGGCAGGATGCCAATGTTCCCCATGGCAGCATCAATGGCTGTTCCTATTGATTAGGTTCCCCAGTTGCCATCAGCCCATGGCACACGCACTCAAGCACAAGACGACGGCTGTTCTCCTGAGCCATCGCTACATCACGACCCCCGATGGACGCCTCCTCCTCATAGACCAATCAGCATTCCCAAGCCTCATCCAACCACACAAGACCCCCTGGATCTTCACCGATGACAACGCTTCCACCCTTACCAAACGGTGAGTCTCTACACTCCACACCTTGAATCCATTTTGTGCCACTTCTCACTTCTTTTATCGTTCTCCGCTTGTGTTACCGGTGACCTCCCACCACTCAAACCGGGAAGGACCACACCTGTTCGCCTCCACTTCACCGTCAAGCAAGTCGGACACCCCAACAACTAACCAGGCTACATCAATTGGTCCAAATCAATTCATCTCCCTGGTTGTGGCGCTTCCCTTCTTTTTTGGTTACGATTGCCCTTGTGTGCATGCGGTCCAAGATCAGATGTTGAAGCGCTGCTGCAGATCTCCTTTGTGTTATTCCCAACGATCCCAGGGAGAAGAAGAGATGGAGACAGGCCCCGCGGGGGAGACAGGCCCGCGGATATTCCTCAGCGGCTCCTACAATAGGAGGAGAAAAGAGTGGAGGGGATTTGCTTCTCAGCATGGAGCTTAGCCCCGTCCACAGTATATTATATTAAATTGCAAGTTCATGGGGGATTTTCTATTACAGGAGAACATTGCAAAATATACTCCTGTATCATTAGGAAACTAAAAAAATAAAAAAAGTGTTCCCTAAAGTTCTTTTTTTAAAGATGAAGTGTAATCTGCTTATATTTTGCATTTCCTGGTTCCTCCTCTTCCCCATCATCAACATAATTAAGTTCTTAGAGAAAACCTTTCCCTTTCCCTTACATACTGGTCATCACTGGGTCCCTGTTCTCTATGCAATGTAGGCAGATCATGACTGGTGGGAGGGGCCGTCAGAGTGCTGTGCATAGCTTCCTTAACACATCACAGCACCCCGGCTCAGTACTCCTCTCAAGAGCCCTCAGCCCTGATGCAGGCAGTGGGCTGGCTGTTGGGAGGAGTAATGCAAATATCAGAATGCATGTCAGTCTGGAGGAATGGGTGTTCCTAGGCAGGCTGTATTTGCATGCAGATAACACTAGGTAACACCCACATGATGCTGACCCTCCATGATTGAAGGAACTGAAATCCAATGAATGAAAGGGGCGGGGTCAGGCAAGATGTACACATCCTCCAGGCAGGAAATGAGGCGGGCTCCATCTGACTTTCTGCAGCTTCTAATGCACATTGTGAGAAGCTCGCAGTGTGCAGTGAAATCAGAGGAAGCAATCTCAGCCCAGGAGAGGAGCCGCTACAACTGTACAAGACTGAAGGAGAAGGGCGGAGTATCACTCCTCCTTGAAATGTGTCCATTTATACAAGCATTTACCTGAGGGTTCTAGGGAGAGGCTGTTGTTCCTGGCCGCAGGCTTCTTGCCGGTATCAGACACCACTATGGAGACGGCGGGATTGTTGGGCACAGCGCCGCTGGAAGAGGAGATGGTGCTGTCCGAGCCCAGAGACGTATTGGACCTGGTGAGGGAGCTCTTCCTCAGGTGCCCTTTGAAGAACGCGGCCGCCTTCGACTTTGGTTTCTTCTCCTCCTCCTCGTCGCTGTCCAGGCGGCCAACGCTGCTCGGCACGATGGCGGAGGACGATTCCATGTCGAAGCGCTTCTTGTTCTTCATCTTGTCCTTCAGCTTCCCAAAAGGAGTCTTCGGCTTGTCCTTCATGGAGAGGTCGAACATGCTGGCAGTCAGGTTGTTGCGGGTGAACTGGATGGAGACTTGGATCTCCCCTCGCTCCTTCTCATTCTTCTTCCCCGGCTTAGCGCAGAGCTTGTACCATCTGCAAAGGAAAGAGAACATTGTGATCATGAAGGGAAACCAATGGAGTACAGATCCCACCCATGAAATACAATCATTCCATCAGAATAGGATAGGCCCATACCCAAAACAGGGGTAAGCAACCTCTGGCTCCACAGCTATGGGCAACTACAAATCCCATGAGGCATTGCAGGACTGGACAGCCATAGGCATGACTCGGAGGCAAATGCGTGACTGAATTTGTAGTTTCACCATGTCTTACCCCTATACCTTGCAGGGCAGTGGGACAGGGTCTCTTTAAAAACAATCCCCCAATTTGCTTATACTCCCCCTCCACAGCGCTCCGCCGCTGCCATTTCTGCGTAGGTCCTCCTCCCATAATGCAGTGCTCAGGCCTAGCAGTCATTTGCTAGACCCTCAAATGGTCACATGATAATGGCATACCTGGGAACTCTCCAGCAAAGGACCTGGCAATGCTTGCCGATGCCTTATTTCCGGGATCAGGCATCCGGGACGCTGGTCTGCTACAGGAGACACACTGTAGCTCTCCATTGACTGGAGGACGACGGTGATGGCAGAAGGTCTCTGGGAGTGTGGCCACCAGGGCCCCTTCCTGACCAGGGTGATCGGAGGCACTAGCAGCAGGAAGGGAGGCCTACTTTAGCCCTTCCTTAATCCCTACTCTGTCCCCTATTCCACCCAATTCTCAGGAATGACCATTTTCTAAAAGTTCCCATGTATGGATAGTACAGGGATGGGGAAAAGGGGGAGAGTGGAGGAAACATTGCCCCATGTAAGCTCCAAAACCATCTGACAGAAGATTTTACAGCAAAGGAAAGTAAAAGGAGGGTCAGCTTTAAAGAGACCCTCACTCTGCACTTCCCAAGGTGACTGGGTCTCTTTAAGGGCCCATTTACACCATATCCAGATCTCCGGACCAGATTGTTTCCGGACACAAAATGCATCCTAATGTATCCCTATGCTATTTCTGTCCTCTGTTCACACCAGTGCAGTCCGTTCAAGACCAGAAAAATACTGCAGGTCGCATTTTATCTGGTCTGGAATGCACTGGAACTGCAGGCAGGTTCACACCATTTTCCACACCAGATGTGGTCCGGAAAAAGGTGTTAACCTGCCCTAAAGCGAGGGGTGTGAACCTTGGCACTCCAAACCCCATCATGCCTCTGCTACTCATGCCTGTGGCTGTCGGAATCTTGCAATGACTCATGGGACTTGTCGTTCCACAACAGCTGGTGCCCATCCCGGATTTAACGTGACCCTATCCATTTCCCTGAATCTGAACATAGCGGTACTTCCATAACCCGCACCAGTGGCCGTTTCAAAAACACTTCTCCTTTCAACCAAAAATTTAGAGCCCGAGGAGGATAAAGATGGAGAGCGATGACACATGACCCAACAGAGGTGTCCTACGGGTAGGCTGTGATTAGCAGCGTAGTGACACCTTCCCTGTTAAGAGGCAAGATGGCGGCAACCAGTGAGGAAGGAAGAGTCGTACGAATTGGACCCTGCATTGGGATGAAGCCCGGTGTGCTGTATGCTGGGTACTCCAAACGTGAAAGGCCCCATCCGAGTGAAGGAAAGGGGGCCCTACAGTGCAGCACCAGGAAAATAACACGACGCTGTGTTCTTGTGGGTGTAATGGGGTAGACGAGCACCAACCCTCATACATGCCCATATGTAACCAAACTTTACTATTAACCCAAAAGAAAGGACTTTGATTGGGCCAGTACTTCGATGGGGGGGCCAGCCTGTACAGGCCTCCAAGAGCACATTCCTGACATCTCACAATATACAACAGAACAAAAACAGCTCCACCATTTACCATTAAAAAGCCATAATTGAGCCAGTCCTGTGACTTTCCCTCAGCTAAGATGTCACCCAATCTAATTATCTATTACAGCCATGTGATTGTTTTACAGCAGCCCTAAAGTGAGACAGTATCCCCCCCCCCAAAAAAAAAATACACCACTGGTGACCCATCCTGCTCTGGTGACCCCTAACCAGGTATTTCCTCCTGCCCCTCTGGTGACACTCGCAGATATTTCCCCCTCCCACTCGTTACTCCCACCCAATGATTACCCCCTCACAATCTGGCGACACCCACCCATTTCCCCCTCCCAAGGCTTTCCCCCTCACAATCTGGCGACACCCACCCATTTCCCCCTCCAACTCTGGTGACTTCCATCCAAGAATTTCCCCCTTCCACACTGGTGATGCCCACCCAAACAATTCCCCCCTCCCTCTTTGCTGGCACCCACCCAAGCTTTTCCCCCACCCCTTCTGGTGGCACCCACCAAAACATTTCCCCTTCACCTTCTGGTGACGCCCATCCACCCATCTCCTCCTCCCTCTCTGGTGGCACCCACCCAAGCTTTTCCCCGTCCCCTTCTGGCGACACCAGCCCAAGAATTTTCCCCTCGTACACAACCTTACAGAGCCGTCACTCCCACCTCCAACAACAAGCATCTTCAGAAGAGATTTAGCAATGGCAGCCAACTTGTGTCTTTCAGGAAAGGTTTGCATTAAGGGGAACTCCAGAGGCAGCGTAGCCGCATACCAGTCAGGGTGCCCATGCTGTCCAGTATCAAAAATGACTACAATGGGCACATGAGTATCAGAACTAAACCACGGAGCAATGGAAGAAGGTGGCCTGGTCTGATGAAAACATTTTCTTTTACATCATGTGAATGGCCAGGCGCATATGTGCGGCTGAGGCAAGAGATGGAACCAGGATGCACTATGGGAAGAAGGCAAGCAGTGTGATGCTTTGGGCAATGTTCTGCTGGGAAACCTCGGGTCCTGCCATCCATGTGGATGTTACTTTGACACGTACCTCCGACCGAAAACATTGCTGCTGACCAAGTACACCCCTTTCATGGAAACAGTATTCCCTGATGGCAGTGGCCTCTCCCAGCAGGATAATGAGCCCTGACACACTGGACAAATTGTTCAAGAATGGTTTGAGGAACACAACAACGAGTTTGAGGTAATGACTTGGATTGAGATCTGGAGAATTTGTAGGCCAATGAAGCATCTGTGGAATGTTCTGGGGGGGGGGGAAAAAGGCCGATCCATGGAGGCCGATCACCTCACAACGTATAGAACTTGAAGGATATGCTACTGACGGCTTGGTGCCAGATACCACAGGATAGCTTCAGGAGGTCTGGTGGAGTCCATGCCTGGACAGGTCAGGAAAAGGGGACCTACTCCATATTAGGTGGGTGGTCATCATGTTATAGCTGATCAGTGTATACACACACAACATACATACACACATAACATGTAGATCCATAACATACATACTTACATACTGTACCTACATACCCAAAAACATATTTATAGACTCCGTAGTGTCAAATAAAAAATCTATGTCCTATTCCCTCCACTCGTCATCCTCCATCTACTTCTCATAGGACTAACCTGCAGTGATAATGATAAAACTTGAAGTTCACCCTTTGCAGTGAGGTGTGTTTGGGGTACAGGAGCGGACCGGGCCCACACAGAGGTGAGGAATGAGTTACAGGAACCAAAATCATACAATACCATGTACTCCACTACACCCAGAAATACCAGATACAGAGGAGCAGCCCAGAGAGGAATGGAGGTGGAAAGGAACACTCTGTACACATGATATAGACCGCCATGTACATGATATAGACCGCCATGTACACATGAGAGCTGCCATATTGGCCTCTTCTATACATTCAGCTCCTTGAATAGTAGTTCAGTACAGTGATCATACTTTACTGTTCTCCTCCCTCAGTTCCAAGTCTCCAGTGGATTGAAACTAGCTAAAAACTTACTACAGAAGCCATTTCTAAAAATACTTAGTTGTGTCCCATCCTGACCATGGTCCTTATTTCCCCAGAATATAAAAAGTTGAACCTGACCAGTCACTGTGGGCAACAAGTTTTACTCTTGGGAGCTCCTTATGACGATCTGATCTCAGCCGTCGTTCATGAAGAATGCAGTCTGTACTGCCTGATACTCCGATAGGTCGACGTACAAATCGTAGCATGAAAATATGGAAGAGCAAATGTCATCCAAAAGCTGCATTTGGGGGGGAAGGGTTACAATGACTGGGAGCTCACTGAATCCCTCGTAGTTTCCCTTTATCCAGGACGGGGAAACTCCCATATTTACCCAGACCCGGTGATCCGGCACAGGCAGTACACCGCGGACTCCACAGACCGAGCCAAGACAAGCACAGGAATCTCCATGTAAACACGGGTAGAAATGATCAGATCCTCACCCAGCGTGTGCACATTAAAGGAGCAGTCCACCCAAAACTGACTTTTTTTATTTCCCAGGACTGGCTTCCTAAACCTGACATTTAATCTGCTTATATTTTGCCTTCCCTGCCCCCCGTCCCCCCCTATCAATCAAGGGAATGTCATTTTTTTTATTAAAACATTTCAATTTTTATTACATTTTAGACCCAGTGATGTCATCACTGGGTCACTGTTCTTTATACAATACAGGCAGGACTTGGCTGGTGGGAGGAGCCAGCAGGGGGCTGTACATAGCTTCCTGAAAACATCACAACACCCTGCCTCAGTACTCTTCTCTCCTCTGCCCTGATGTAGGCAGTGGGCTGGCTCTTGGGAGGAGTTATGCAAATATCAGAATGCCTTGATGGGTGCCTCCTCTCCCTCTTTTATACCCCGGGCCACTGCCTTCTCTCCCTCTTTTATACCCCGGGCCACTGCCTTCTCTCCCTCTTTTATACCCCGGGCCACTGCCTTCTCTCCCTCTTTTATACCCCGGGCCACTGCCTTCTCTCCCTCTTTTATACCCCGGGCCACTGCCTTCTCTCCCTCTTTTATACCCCGGGCCACTGCCTTCTCTCCCTCTTTTATACCCCGGGCCACTGCCTTCTCTCCCTCTTTTATACCCCGGGCCACTGCCTTCTCTCCCTCTTTTATACCCCGGGCCACTGCCTTCTCTCCCTCTTTTATACCCCGGGCCACTGCCTTCTCTCCCTCTTTTATACCCCGGGCCACTGCCTTCTCTCCCTCTTTTATACCCCGGGCCACTGCCTTCTCTCCCTCTTTTATACCCCGGGCCACTGCCTTCTCTCCCTCTTTTATACCCCGGGCCACTGCCTTCTCTCCCTCTTTTATACCCCGGGCCACTGCCTTCTCTCCCTCTTTTATACCCCGGGCCACTGCCTTCTCTCCCTCTTTTATACCCCGGGCCACTGCCTTCTCTCCCTCTTTTATACCCCGGGCCACTGCCTTCTCTCCCTCTTTTATACCCCGGGCCACTGCCTTCTCTCCCTCTTTTATACCCCGGGCCACTGCCTTCTCTCCCTCTTTTATACCCCGGGCCACTGCCTTCTCTCCCTCTTTTATACCCCGGGCCACTGCCTTCTCTCCCTCTTTTATACCCCGGGCCACTGCCTTCTCTCCCTCTTTTATACCCGGTCTCCTGCCACCTCTCCCGGGCCCTCGCCTCCTCTCCCTCTGCTACCCCGGGCCACTGCCTCCTCTCCCTCTTTCATACCCCGGGCCACTGCCTTCTCTCCCTCTTTTATACCCTGGGCCCTCGCCGCCTCTCGCAGCATCATCTGCATTCTCACCCCCAGCTGATCGGCTCTCCCGGCAGTTCACAGGCCGGTCACTGCTGACAGACAGATGTGGTGTGCAGATAAATAACCGGCAGATGTTGTGCTCTGATCATTCCCGTAGTCAGCAGTTGTGATGTTACGGCCTCTGACAATGACAGCTTGTGACCACAGAATGTCATGTAACCGAGCACGTGACAGCCAAGAAAGTTCTGCAGAACTGTAGTCATGTGTGCGTTTAGGATCACAATGCAGATGAAACATGTGAGGAGGTTCAGAAAGAATCACGGGGGGCAGCAGGAGAAAGGACAAAGGATGAAACGTCGTACTTGTGCACTTGTTTGATCTCCCTTTATCCAAATCTATAAGAAATGTAACAGGGCTGAAGTTGGGGAGGGGTTAGAGCCTCGGCTGAAATGCACCCCCC